>NW_004797972.1:318050-319788 GCF_000002075.1 Aplysia californica
AAAAAAAAAAAAGACCAACAACCCACCATGTCCCCTCTCTCACATACACATACTCACATAATTATACACCTTAGGTACGCATACATACGCAAAAACACAAGAAAAACAGACTCACACGCAGACACACACAAGCACACACACACACGCACGCACACACACACTCACACACACACACACTCACACACACACACAAACAAAAACATACAAACGCATATATTTATACACACACACAAACAAACACACACATATACATACAAACACAAACACATACACACGCATATATTTATATACAAACACACACATACACACAAACAAACACACACACAGACACACACACAGACACACACACACACACACACACACACACACACACACACAAACACACACACACAAGATTGTTAACAAATCGCTGGAAAAAAATCTTTCTGGAGAAAAAAAAAATATCCAGCTTCTGGTTTCACGAAAACGGCATGTTCAGAAAACTTGTTACAACGTGTACCAAACGAACAACACAAGGGTTTGAACCCGATACTTCTATACATGCGCTGTCTCGGTTCTAACTTATGTAATAAATACAACTCGGAGGTATCAATGATTCAATGTTTAGTTGGTGGGTATAGTTACACTGCTTATGTTTTGCTTCGTCTTTTCTTTTTATTTGATTCGCGTTCTATGAGTTTTGGTTTTGCTTTTGGTTTTGAATTTTGCTTCTATAGTGTTGTTGCATTTGTAAAGAAGTCAGAGGGAGTCAGATAAAAGTGCGACTTTCAACTGCGACGTTTGCGGTCTTGCGTGAAGAAACACGTTCGACTATTTTCGCGAGGTGGTTGGTTTGACACACCTAACGTTAACTCACTGAGAACCCTTGGGCACTTCTATGACCTAACTGTGTTACAGGTGCTGTAAAACTCTTGCTAAAAACAAACGAAAACAATATTATTGAGGCCTTGCATTCTGGCTATCGGACGACACTCGATGACGCGCTGATTGGGAGGTATTTTTAAAAAGAAGCATAATAGTTATTAACTTTGTTATTGATACAGGTATGTTCACTGTATTTCCATTTGCGAGTGGTTGGCAGGTGCTCTAGTGTTGTTTGCTCCTTCTTTCCTATCAAACATCTGTCGTCTTCATCTGCCCTCCTTCTTTTTTGTGTGTGTTTGTTACTCTCTGGCAACACCCCTAGTCTTCAGCATTTATATGACCTTATTGTGTTGCAAGTGCCGAAAAACTCGTATTAAAACAAAATAAAACTGTGTTTCGACTGTGTTTTCTTTATCTCAAACTTAAAAAGCAGGTAACAACTTGCATACTATGAAATAATATACAAATTTATTTGTCTAATTTTTGTATAACGGTTGGAAATGTTGGCCCACTGTAACATTGCCTGTGGTGCGCTGCTGATTAGAGTTATGCGTCGGCTACGCCCCTAAAGAGTTAAATACATTTGAACCTGTGTCACCTGTATAAGACAACCACCTGCGCAAACGGTCACCTGTATAAGACAACCACCTGCTCAAATGCTCACCTGTATAAGACAACCACATGTACAAACGACCACTTTCTATTTCTCCCCTTGTGTATGTTTATATTGTTATAATACTGTGTGAAACGGCCACCTGTCTAATATCTCAACAAAGGGTGGCGGTCTTAGACAGCTTCTACTGTATTTGCCTCAATTATCACGTTTTTCCGTGGGGGAAAAATCTCTGCTTTACTGCGTCGCATTGGTTCCTTT
>NW_004797972.1:319888-322123 GCF_000002075.1 Aplysia californica
CCCCCCTTTTCACCTCTCCAAAACACGGTAGATGACAATAGTAATGAGTGTGTGATTGCCCCTGGCTGAAACACAACACGTCAAAACAAACAGTCAGCCGGCACAGGCAACCACCAAAATATTGTGCTGCAGCGGTCGAGTGACAGCGGTCAATCCGTGATCGCATTCGGTCGGATCCAGCGCGGGGGCTTTTTTTTTTTTCTTCTTCGGTCTGATATCTTGCCAAAAAACTCGAAAAACCAGCCACCGAGTTTATTCCCACCCCAGAATTCTATCCCTTACTTCTCTCACCTCTCGTCAGAGACCCTATAGGCCTAATCATCGCCTCTCGCAAGCAACGAGATCTACTTTTACAAATCCGAACCAATGAGCTTAAAACAACTGTAACCTCCTTTACCCGGACAAACCTCTCAGAAACCCGCCAAATCTAATAATAATAATATCGGAAAAAATACCAGCCAAACGCGTAGTACCGGGGGTAAACCTGAGAACACCCAAGACCTGACCCCCACGACGTGTTGTCGCCGCTGCCAATGGAGCGCGGGAAAACAGACTTTGTGTTGGCCAATCGCGGCGAGCGGAGAGCGGCCTGTATTTACAGTGGTTTACAACGTTGCCTTGCCACGCGCGCCTCGCCGCCCACCTCCACACACGGCCAGATGGCAGGAGAGAGGGCGAATAATGGTGGCACGACGTGGTGGAATCATGCGCTCGTCAATTTTGGGCATGTGGAGTTATTGATATCATCAGAAAGTTTATTCATACACGTTGCTTTTAATGAAAAAAACCCACCCAATTCATCTAGTTTGAATTGAAGTCGAGATTTTTGCGATTGAAGGAGGTGGGGTAGCCTAGTTTTAGTGGTAAAACTAATGCGAAAAGGGCAGCCAACGTTTGGTAACTTCAATAGCTTTAAGAGTCATTGAAAACTGAAAATTACATATTTTGTGCTTTTAAACAAGGGTTTTCAGTCAAATTCAAATGGAAATGTGTTTTTATATGAACATGGAAGTTTTATCGCCAAAAACAAAATTTCGATAAAAATTGCTAAACAGGTGGGAAAATGCCGTCTTCTATTTCATGATTTTGACGAGCGCCTGATTTCACCACGATGTCTCGTAAGACGGAAAAAGGAGGAGAGGGGGGAGGGGACGGGGTGGGGAGTGTGCAAGGTCTTTGAGCACACGGGTGAGGGGCGAGGGCGAGGGGGAGGGGAGGGATTTGGTGGCACAGGTCTGGAACCTATTTACCTGTGTGAATGGTGACAGGCGAGGCAGTCGTGCCCGGCTCCCGCGCCCCTGAGAGCGTGTGTCAGTTTGGAAGTGCTGGATTCTCCTTGCTTCGTTCCCAACTTTGTTTCAACTTGTTTTAGACCTCCCTTCGGACCATCCACAAAATTCAAACCATCTTTGACATATTGTTTAAACTGCCCCGAACAATATATCGCTGGACTTACTCTTTTCTTTTTTTGATGCAGAAGTTTTGTAGGAGGAGTTGGTGTTTTAAAGACGAAGGGAACAGATTAACTCTGTAGAGGACAGCGCCAGGCAAGCACGGGCAAGTCGGAGCGGCGACAAACAACAACAACAGCTGAGAGTTAAAGTTAAACATCAGCTCTGGTCAGCTGGGAGTGCGATCTGGAGACAAGGCTTGGAGACTTACGTGAATACTGGTCTTTATCTAGACAGATACCTCGCCAAGACACGTCGTGTATTAGCTCAAGAAAGCACATCATTGGTGAGTAGATAGATCGTGACTGACGCTTGTTATTACTTGTCTGTTTCGTTTGTCGTGCCCTTCAAAACGTTCGACTCCATTGACTTCTCGAAACGAAAATCGAACTCATATTTTTGTTGCTCAACTGACACCGGTGATGCTAGCATTTGATCAACCAGTTATAAGTGGTGCGGGCCAGTAATAGATCTACAACTTTAGAATCTCATATTTCTATTACACTTACACCCTTCCACCAAATTTTTAAAAATCCACTCTTTAAAATAAAGATTAGCTTTGGGTGTTCGAAAGCAATGCCGTACTTTCTAAACAAGAAGTAAACTTTAGATTTGACATAACGGTAAAACATCGTACAGTTGACACTGTCTAAGACGATGAGCCATTTTTGAGCAATCACAGGTGGACGCGTGGAATAGTGTCGTGTTAAAATAGTTATTATTTTTATCTAGGTATCTATCCTTTTGTTTGTCAATACTATCACACACATAAATACTACCCCCC
>NW_004797972.1:323444-324688 GCF_000002075.1 Aplysia californica
TAAAAAAGAGGAAGGAGAGATAAGGACGATAGATGTTTGATAGGAAAGAAGAAGCAAACCACACGAGAGCACCCGCCACCCACCCACACACAGACGTCTAACCAACAAGTACACACCCGCACTTGCTCTGACGGCTACCTGTAAAGCTTATAAAACAATCACCTGTGCAAAAAGCCACCCCCCTTCCAAATTTATTAAAAGAATACATTACACAATTTTGTATAGATTGTCATGAAACTGTGTAAGGCGGACACCTGTCTAAGACAACCGCTTTTTCTTTTTTGTTCGAGATACTCAATAAAAATCGCCCCCCCCCCCCACACACACGGGAATCGAATTCGGGTCTCCTGCGTGCGACAGCGAAGCCCCTAACCGCTACACCACATACGCAGGTATGAACAGTAAGAGGACATTCCCAGTCTCCCTGGGGAAACCCCCTGAAAACTTGTTCTATGCAATGCACTTTTGCTGTGTTTTCATTGATCTTCAAACGTTTTTTACGCTTCCTTTAACACGAGTTAGATCATTAAGGTAGCGACAGGCTTTGACGTGCAACCCGGACGGAGTGGAATATTTATAACATGTGAGGCGTCGTGGTGAAAACAGGCACTCGGCATAATAATGAAATCGAAGAAACCGGATTTTTTCTGCTAGTTTCATAATCTTATCGAATTTTTGTTTCTTGGATCGACACCTTTTATGTCCTTTTAAAAACACGTTTCTTATTTTTAGTTTTACAGTAAGAGTTTTACACGTTTCTGTTTAGATCTACGGTAAAAACGTAGACTAAAGGAACACAAAAGTAAATTTGCAATATCCAAGGACTCTCGACATGCTTTGAAGTCACCAACTTTGGCCGCCATTTTCTCACTAATTTTACATTAGAAACCAGGCGACTCCAATTAACCTCCTTCAATCGCAAATATCAAGACTTCTATTTTAGATAGATGAGCATTTGTTCATCGATAACAAGACAAACGAATAACCTTTAAGATGATAACAATAACTCTACATGCCCAAAAATTGACGAGCGCCTGATTCAACCGCGTCGTCGTGACATAATATAATATAATCCTGTCAGAAACACGTACACGCAGATATTTCATGAAATTAACTTCTGTAAACGAAAATCGAACTCGTGTTCGTTGCTCGACTGACACCGATGCTCGCCTTTGATCAGCCAGCTAAAGTGGTGCAGTTCAACAGAAAAACTTTAGAATCTCATATTTCTATTACAACCCCCC
>NW_004797972.1:327423-329339 GCF_000002075.1 Aplysia californica
CCCCCCTCTCTCTCTCTCAAATCACGAGCTTGCCGTCTTGCATTACCTGTGCTCGTGATAAGAACATAAGGTCCTTACAGACCTCCGTTATCAGCCGTCTTGTCATCTTATTACTCTACGTCACCCAACAACAGACGCTAAATGTGTCCTGATTATTGGGCCTGGAGTGGGCTATTTCCGTCCAGCGCATAGACTTATATTGCAATATCCTTGACCATTTGTTTCAATGCAATTGTGGAATCAGTCCTGTTGTATGGATGTAAGACGTGGAACGCATTACATACTTGAATAAAACTGTCCCCGTGGTTTTATGCACCCTGCATAATTAAGCAAAATTTGATAATTGTTTGCATAATTTCTGATTATTTTCCTTCATTATTCTTTGATAAAATTAACAGAATCGATTAATTTCACATTTTTGGGCTCAGTTTGAATAATTTCAGATTTATTATTTTTTTGCATAAAACCACGGGGACAGATAAAGAGGACCCAGGTTTTCTTGAACAAGTGTCTAAGAAAGTTATTGAGGATCAGATGGACACACGTACAGGATTAAGAAAAACGAGACAGATCCCAGTCAGAGATGAGGTAGGAAGAAGGCGGTGGCGATGGGTTGGACATACATGTACTCTCAGGGAGTCAGGCAGCTGCATAACAAAGAAGGTGTTGGATTGGAATTCATAGGGTAAAAGATCAAGAGGAAGACTGCGTAGAACCTGGAGAAAAATCACATGAATTAATATACAGAAAAATGGGAAGACATGGAATAACATCAAGAGGCTAACCCAGGATAGAGAAAGATAAAAAGTGTTTGTCCATGGCCTATACCCTGACCCAGGGTGAGAAAGGCAATGGTGATCCATGACGATGCACTCTGACTAAATTCCGGTTCTCAATAGAGCATAACATTTGACTCAGTTTGGAGTCAAATGAAAGACAAAGGGGGGTTGTTTGGTGATTTGATGTGGTTTGCTCCGTCTTTCCTTAAAAAAAACCCCGAAAACAAACCATCTAGATCTATCGTCCTTATCTTTTTTTTTTTCTTCTTTCTCTCTATGTCACTCTTAAGTAACACTTCTAGTCTTCGACGCTTATATGACGTATTAAAAAGTGTGTTGCAAGTGCTGTAAAACTCTTACTTAAACTAAAGCAAAGAGGGAGAGGTGCTGCACACAATCGACTGTAACAAGACTGTTTTTTCCCCTTTATTTCATCATCATTGCCTTTCTCACCCTGGATCAGGATATAGGCCACGAACAAACACTCTCCACCTTTTCCTATCCTCGGCTAGTCGCTTGATGTCACTCCACGTCTTCCCACTTTTCTGTACATCCTTTTCCGTGACTCTTCTCCAGGTTCTACGTGGTCTTCCCCTTGATCTTTTACCCTGTCGGTTCCAATCTAACACTTTTCTTGTTATGCAGCTGCTTGACTTCCTGAAAGTGTGTCCAATCCATCGCCAACGTCTTCTTCCCACCTCATCTCTGACTGGTCTCTGTCTCGTTCTTCTTAATACTTCCCTTTATTTGGGGGCTCACAATGAACACGATTCTCAACTCAGTTTTTATAGAGGGCAAAGAGGAAAGAGTGTCGGCCATGACAGTGTGTGATCTGAGATTCCAATCTATGGTGCTGCGTGACTGGCTTGCGGTGAGCGTGCTGCCACACGAAGACTGAGCTGTCTATGTCTGTAATCAGCGCCGATTCATGTTGTAGCCAGATTGGGCCCGGGTATAGCGACTGGGGGATTACGTAAAAGGTTTGGGGGCGGGGTGGGGGTGGGATGGGGGATATTGTCAAGGGGTGTTTTTTATATTGTGTGGAAGGAACAGATTACTATTTCAAAACAACACGACAGCAAAAAATGCGACGTTTCCAGTCCTGCTACCCTCCTCTTTCTCTCTCTCTCTCTCTCT
>NW_004797972.1:330398-331681 GCF_000002075.1 Aplysia californica
ATATATATTTTACACCTTCAGTTTTAGCTTTCAGTAACTTTTATTACAGGATATTCTGTCCCCAATAAACACTTATAATTTCAGCGTTGAAATGTCAAAGATAAGTAGAGCTAAGAGTAACGCCACACACAACAATACACGCTCTTTAGCTGATAATATTCGTTTTTTTGTCTGCAGGAGGGGCAAATGAAGGAAGAATGCGAAAACCCTTAAGAAGATAATTCCTAAATTTGTGGCTGTGTATGAGACACTTTAAGTCAAGACACGAGCTGATAACACTAGATTCCCGCGTCATCCTTGCATGACCTGACGCTAAAAGCGCTGCTACTGATGGTGTTCTTCTCGATAAGCGCGTACCCACGACACAAATAGTAGCGTAGACTTCTTTTACTTTCATTCATCTTTTTGAGGTTGCCAGTGATTCTACAGCTAGCACGAGGAAACAAGTTTACAAGTAGATCTGGATCTTTTCCAAGTACATGTAGTTGAAGACAACGATAAATTGTGATTAAATGAACTCTGCGGATATATTATATGGAATGTAATTGACATTTCTGTGTTTTTGAGACATGCACCACGTTGCTATTTTTTGCTTTCACGTTGCATTCATTGTTCGCAAATGAAAAGGAATTAATGTTAACATTCAAATCTATCTTGACAGGATGCACCACGCTGCTGTTTTCTGTTTCCACGTTGCATTCATTGTTCGCAAATGAAAAGGAACTAATGTGGATATCTAAATCTATCTTTGCAGATGCTGTTGGGTTAAAGAGGGTCCCTGTCATAAGGAAACAGGTGTCGTCTGTCGAAGGGCTGGCATTCCTGGACACTGAATCATTCTCTAACGTCCAGAAGTGTATACGTCTATAGATCTGGAGACACGCCGGCAGAAACGACAGCAACAGAGCTTGGTTCGCGCTGGTCCCAGCACGTTGACCACAACCAGACCGCTCTCTGGGTGACGTCACAGCCCCTGGAGCCCCCACCCTGAAGGTTCCGGTCGTCTACGGGGTCCCCTCCACTGGGTCCCGCCCTAGGATGTCCCCGTCTGCCAGCCTCGCCAGGCGCTTCCAGCAGAACTGGCTGGCCAAACACCCACAGGACTCTTGCCACACTGGCGGGAATCTGGACGACAGTCTCACTAGCTTGGGATGGCTGCAGAACCTCAAAGTGTCGGAGATCACACAGCCTCGGCAGGCCTCCAGTCCAGGGCTCGTTCTGGACAACAGGAATATCATCAAACAAGGTGAGGCGGAAATAATACTATATGTGTGTGTGTGTGT
>NW_004797972.1:331987-334905 GCF_000002075.1 Aplysia californica
GGGGGGTTAGAGGGGATATTTTTCTCTATGTTTTGAGTATTTTGTTTTTGGTTATTTGGTTTTATTTTGTATGTCTGTTTGTTGATATTTTGGTTGTAAAAGATAGCTCATAAAACCATCTTAGATAACTCCACATCATCGCCAAGTCTTAACTCCCACGAACGAGCCCAATCAAGGAGCTTAAAACTAACTGTAAACTTCTTGGCCCCAACCAAGAGTTCGAGTTGCATGAACCGACCTGACAATTTTATCTCCCAGAAGCTGTGGAAACGTCAATGATTTTTTATCTTGTCTTTTTCTATCAAGTGAACCGTATGGAAAAGTGATTTCTAATCAATAGTGTTCTGTGAACAAGAAGTTTCATGAAGGGTTAACGTAAGCTAAAAATTTATTTTTTTTCTAAAGAAGAAAAAGAAGAAGAAAAAAAGAAAAAAACCCGACTTCGTTTTTCAGTGACGTGTATAACGCCCAATAACATATCTGTGGCAGTCAATGTTGCCATTTTTTATGCTAGAGTTGTTGCGCCTTGTTCAAAGACACAGCCCAGTGACCGCCCATCAAACAGCCGGGTCGGCCACACTGGGTGGTGATAGAACTTGTGAACATGAGCTCACCACCCACTCGGCCACTGGAACCGAATAGAGGCCAAGAGTAGTGTGTTGTAGGAATGTACAATTAGCAGGGATATCATTAAGTTTTACAAAATGTGCCCCCCCCCCCCTTGAGAGAAAGCTCTATGGCAATCTCTCAGATTTGAAGCGAACTGCACAGTTTGTGCGCGCGACATCGGACTGACCGTCTAGCTGCTGTCATCGAGAACGAGGAAGAAGAAGAATAAGAATTATGCTTTAGTTATTAGTTATAAACAGTGGTGCTACTTGGCGTCATTGGTAGGGGTAGGGCTCGGCAGAGTTTGGCGTCCCATCAGTTCGGAACACCTACCAAAAGAAAAGACCTTCTATGTTACCTGAGGAGATCTCAGACACCGATAGATTACCATAACGCGACTAGGTTATTCGGTGCGACCATTGCCCGCCTGCCCGTCCCTTTTTTATTGTTATCCGTTAGCCTTGCAAACGTTGACGATTATTTAAGTGCCCAGTAAATCTGAACTGTTTCGATAGCAATCTTCTTGGCAAGCGTTAATATTGTTTGGTCACAAAGATACCCGTCAGTATTTGGTTAAGAAGTTACAGTTGCATTAAAGGTGCCGAGATTATCTGAGGGTAGGCCCAATATCTGTCATATTTGCGGAGATAAGGAAGTGCACGTAGTGATTAACGGCTTTGGCTGTCACAGCGACCATTTATCTAAGTTGTTAACGCCCTCGCGTCTTCCTTGCATTCTGCATTCTATATCGGGTTTTTTAAAGTCATTATAGGTTTCTCACCTTTAATGTGACGTGCGAAGACTCCCAAACGGTGTTAGCATTGTTCTAAGCTATTACTGTAGGGCTGTCTTTCTACATGACCTAGAAACAATCTACAGCTCCCCCTTATTGACCCAAGCACAAGATTTTTCAAAGACGCACTATGAGCTCCTACACAGATATCGGGGAGTAGACTTTGTGACCATGGAAGATGCTTGAACACCCTCAGTAAAATGAAAAGAATGAACAAAAACAAACATAGGCCTACTATAAAATGTCTCGAAAGCTCAAAGATGAGGTCAAAAGTAGATTCGTAATGCTCCTATTCCCAGCCTTCTATGAATATTTATTCGTCTCTGCCTCTCCTGATCCGATTGGGGGAAAATATATCAGCGTCTGTGGTGCAGTGGTCAGGTGAAGAGGCGTGGGTTTGATTCCCAGGGGAGTACTTCTAACGAGCATCTCCATCTTTGTTCTGGGATCTTTTATTCCTCTCTGCCCGGGTTGTCCTTTTTTTACCCTGCCCAATTCTATCATCTGGTGCTTTTGTGTTTAGTAGTAACTGCAAACTGTGCAGCATTTTGGATTTTGAAATTAGCTGCTAGCATTAAAGTAAACACCCGGGAGAATGTTGTAAATAAATAAATAAATAAATAAATAAATAAATAAATAAATAAATAAATAAATAAATATGTTACTGCACACCTAAAACGTTTATTGCGTTGTCTCTGAAAGGCATGGCCGAAACAGCCGTCAGCGATGGTGGTGTAAAACTGCTATGGGGTTGTTTTTTTCCAATAATATTCTCACCAGAACTCCTTAACCCTATCCGTACATCCCCGGGTCATTTTGTACCACCGTGGTTGTATTCTTCATATTTTAGGATACTTCTAGTCCGAAGATCTCTTAGAAACTTTTAGAATTTCTCAAAAAATCATTTTGACAGACTGCTATGTAAAGCGTACGGATCGGATTTCCCCACAGAGTTCTCCACGTTGTATGGATACGATAGTAAAACACGACGTACGGACAGGGTTAAGTGGTGGCACAGAGTTCCCCCACGTGGTGTGGATATGATAGTAAAACACGACGTGCGGACAGGATTAATAACCCACCTCCTCGTCTGCACTTTTTCAGAGCCTCCAGACTCCCCTCCTCCTCTGATGACGTCACAGCTGCCCAAGCTGGAGCCTCGAGTTCAGATAGGCGACATGGCGCCGTGCTGTGGGACTTCCCCGGACGCCATAGACTACAAGACGAACCCTTATGTGAAGCCGCCATATTCGTACGCCACGCTCATCTGTATGGCGATGAAAGCGACGAAAAAGAACAAGATAACTCTGTCCTCCATCTACAACTGGATCACCGACAACTTCATGTATTACCGCCTCACTGATCCCAGCTGGCAGGTACGTCGACATTGTCTTGAACTCTTAGGATGCGAAAGAAGATTTCACCTTTGTACGAGAAGCAGCTTTGTCATCTAATTTTTCAGCATCACAAAGTTCTGTAAAGCTCTTTCTCTCTCCATTTCTTTTTCTCTCCCCCC
>NW_004797972.1:337616-339592 GCF_000002075.1 Aplysia californica
ATAATAATAATAATAACAATAATAGATAACATTTGTATAGCGCAAATCCCAGCTCAACAGCAAGCTCTACACACGTCACAATCTATACTATTACCCCAGCAGACATGAGAGCATTCTGAAGCAAGTTTCAACTTCCTGGGAATCATACAGTACAAGTGGCCATTTATAGGCGCTAAAACACCAACATACTGACAAGGTCTGATTTTACGAACATATGTGAGCCGTTGAATTATTTTTATGAACTCTTGAGGGCTCCTACCTACTGCTGGAGTTATTTTGTGTAACTGTCGTCATAAACCAAAGTTTATGTAAAGTTAACATGATCTTTTTTGTCACGTTTCAGAACTCGATCCGGCACAACCTGAGCCTCAACAAATGTTTTGAGAAAGTGGCGCGCCGGAAAGACGAGCCCGGCAAGGGCGGGTTCTGGCGCATTAACCCCGACTACGGCGACATGGTGGAGAACGGCGTCTTCAAAAAGAGGCGTGGCAGCCGTGACGTCATCCCGAGCCCACCCCTCAAGCGGTTCAAGCTGGAGGACGATGACTTCCCCTGTGTGTCCGGTATGAAGAGTGGGGCGCGCGAGGACAAACTGCTCAGCAACGGTTTGTACGCGGACTCGAGTCTCGATGATGACGACGACGAAAACTCGCTGACGCTAAGAGGAGACTTCAACTGGACGTCCATTCTCAACCAAGACATCGACATCGGCGGGAGAACGATCAAAACGGAAGACATTTTGGACGAGACCGAGCCTTCACCTTTCATGGCCATGAGCCCGCCAAGTTCGGAGACAAACTCTGATGATCTCGGCTTGGATGACCTCTTCTCCCAGACTGACTTCGCTATGGATCTGTCCGTTGACTTTCAAACCAACGACCCTCTGGACTTGACAGTGCAAGGCACGACCATCCGGCCGCCCGAGTGGTGGAGCGGGGACGTGGTAAACAATAACGTAGACACGAACAACAACTGCAGCGGACTCAACACGCCAGTGCCTCCCTCACCCGAGTCGGACCGAGGGGATACTATGTGGGGCGACAGCTTAGGCCTAGGACCCACAGGAAACTTTGACCTAGAGAACTTGTTCGATATTGACAATATCCCGAGTCCACAGTTATGAAATCTGCCTAAATAGGGTTTTTTTCAAATGATATTTAGATCGTCTCATTTCGCACATGCGTTATGCAATGACTTTCGACAGCCTACCATGCCTATTGGTCAGTATGTTTCTTGGTCTCTCAAGATTTGCAGAGTGCATACAGACTTAGGGACCCGACGGTTGACCCGTGGAAAGTGTTGGCTACTGGACTTTGTTACTCTCCTCTCATGGTTCCAAGCCACAGACTTGAGTCCAAAGAGAGGCAAAGCCCCCATTGTTGGTTCTGTCTTTAAAACTATCGCGTTGAAAAAGCGAGATAACGCGAAGGATTTGAAGAAATTGTAATGGTATACAGAAAGTCCTTACCCGACGACAGTATAATATAATGTTATGCCTGGACCCAGATCAGGGAAAGGTTGTAATGCTCAATCTTCTGTATCTCGACCTGTAGAGATATGGAGTATTATTCGTACACACACGTACACACACACACACATATGCGCACAGACACACCCACACACACACACATACACAAAACACACTCATACACACACGTACACACACACATGCTCACGTACACACATATACACATACACATACACACACACATACACACATACATACATGCACACACAATGCGCCTAATGCGCACCCCTACACGCACATTATCGCAAGCACACAAGTACAATAGCGGAAAGATATCGGTCCAAACCCGCGGATCAGTCGCCATTAGTAGCTTGTCGTACTTTCGTTTAGATTAGAGTTCTCATCGCCACTCCCTTTACCGTATTGTGGGATAAACTGGGCAGTGGATCAAACGAGCAGCGTGCGAACCACGACGAGCAAACACACACACACACACACACACACACAC
>NW_004797972.1:340531-341600 GCF_000002075.1 Aplysia californica
ACACACACACACACACATACACACACACATTACACACACACACACACACACACACACATACATACACACACACATTTGTGCACACGCACGCCTTGTCCAACGACCTAGTCTTGAAAATTTTACCCATGTTCGTGATCCCAGAAGCCATTTAGAAGGTGGAGGAAAAAATCAATGCCATTTTAGATGTGTATCTCCACAGCCAATGTTCAAAACAATGGTCTTATACTTCCCCTAAACATAGTAGATCTATACGTTTTTGACAATCGGGTTGTCTTTCTGTGAAATTCGAATACGTGTGGGGTTGGGGGGGGGGTTCAGTGTAGATTTCTAATAGATTCACTGTGCATCAATATAGATTCACTGTGCATCAATATAGATTCACTGTGCATCAATACAGATTCACTGTGCATCAATAAATGCTCACAATGCTGTGCTCGGCATTGACAGAAACAATTTTATATTGTCATGGGTTTTTTTTTCTTTCTAATGCTTGAGCATTCTAGAAAAACTGTTACTTTTTTTGGTTTGTAAAAAATCCAAACTACGTCTTGCCAATACAGTATAATTTTTTTGAATACTTCAGAAAAAAATTAAAATATGAATGTAAAGTAAAAAAATGAAAAATAAAATAAACAGCGTGTTTTGTAAGATGTCATTCTGCCCTATCGTGTATGTAATTAGTATTCATGTCAAAATGCACTCTCCTTTTCATAAGCGTTTGAAAAAAAGTAGAGCTGATCAAAGCAATGGTCTGTGATATGGATTAGTAAACTAGTGGATTAAATAATAAATATAATAATGTGACAAGTCTAGTCATGATATTAATAAGCCCTCTGTAACTGTGATATGATGTAACATAAACTGACATAATATCACATATGACGAAATGAATCCTTATTTTATTTATATAAATTTTCCATAACATACCCCATTTTATCGACTGTTTCAGCTGACTCTCAGTCAGACAATTATTTACTCTGTTTGTCTCGTCTTTCTTCGCTCACTCCGTTCTCGGTGATCTGACTCGGTCTTTTTCTCCTTGTCGCGAATTCTTTTCTCACTCTTCTCA
>NW_004797972.1:341759-346314 GCF_000002075.1 Aplysia californica
CCCCCCCTACATTCGACTAACCCATCCCTAACATTTTCTTTTTCATTTTTGCTGTCTTGTGTATTTGTTCTCCTTCTATCTCGGTTTCTTCTCAAGTTCCCGCCCTCTGTTCATGTTGTTAAATTAAGCAAAAAATCCATGCCCCTACTTCACTTTGTAAACATTAACAATGAAATGTTTTACTCGGGCAGGTCAGGTGATCTTCGGCTCACAACGACTTTGCAATAATATTGTGTCTATTTATTTCTTCGGTCTTAAATCGTGTGGAGCGAAAGTCCATGGCGTAGATCTATATATGTATTTCATTCTTTACTTGTATTCATCTAATAATTTTTGCCCTTTTCCATTTTTTAAAAACATCATTTCTGTTTGTTCGTATGTCAACTCGTCAGCATTAATTTGGTACATTCCATCCATTCGTTAAATGATATCACTCATTATTTCGTTGTTTATCTTCAGCATTTCAGCATGTGTGTGAGTTGTGTTATTTATTGTTGCCCACTTTGGTGACAGTCTCATAGACCATATTGTCGAGATATATAGTCTTGTCAGTATTTTTGTTTATAGAGTGAAACATGTACATTTTGAAGACTTTTGTGTGTAAGAGTGCCACATCAGAATTTTTAAAAAAGGTTTTTCATTATGACTGTAGAAATATTACTGCACGTATAATTGGTGTTTGATGCTAGAAAATTTAAAAATCAAGATATATTTGGGTATTAACTGAGGAATGGTGAAAAGATGGCTAAATACCTAACAATCCTATCTAACCAACGTTGCCGTGTGTTGGTTCAAAAGAGAAGAGTTTAACAGAAAGAGTGAGAAAGTTAACAATGTTATTGTTTCCCCAGAGAATGCGTGTTGTCATAAAGAGGAGAAGGGCTCATTATAAATTAATCCATCGTAAAAAGATAAGCAATCTTCATTCTGATTAATCACTTCGTTTATCCAGATTCCAAAATGGTTATCCAAATGAAAGTGGTACCCTCTGGTCTACATTGCCTTTTCAAGCGCGTGTTTCTTTTAAAAGCATATATGTCTTTTCTAAAGCCTTTAGAAACGAGTTTGCATGTTAAAAAAAAAGCTAAAGACTCAATTGTACATACTAATTTCTTACATAGCCCTCTTAGCAGTTTAACTTTAGGCCATATTTTTTCCCCGTTGTGTCATGTTCGAATTTGGAAGTTCAAAAATGAAAAAATAGTTTCCTGTTCCTGTAGCAAAGAAAATAGTCAGAAATGTCTATATTGGTACTTCACAAAGCACCCGATGTTGTGCTGGTTTCTATTTTCCGCACCTCTGGAAGCTGAGAAGGTATTTTATTTGGTAAATTGTATGTTTTCTTACAATAATAATATTGATCTTACCAGCTAAGTTAATTGTTTTCGTACACAGCTGACCTAAGGTTGTTCTCAGACAGTATTAAAATTTCTCTTTTAAGCCGAAGTGTGCAAGAAATCCAGGAGTAATAATTGTAGCATGTATTGAATTGTTGTTGTTTTTTAAATATTATTTTTTGTTTCCTTGAGATACCGGCCAGTTATTACGTTATTGCTCATGTGGGGGGGAAATGTTAGACTTGTTATGTGGATTAACGATGAAGTCTAAGCATTTTGGAGGGCTTTGATTTACCTGTTAATGTGTTAAAAACCAATTGAACTGTCAACTGACTGTTTTTTCCATTTGTTTCTCGGGAGCGTTTTGAACGGAATATTCGTGGATAAATCACTGCAGCCTATAAGCTGATACATTTTGAACTACTTCCAGAAAGACCCCCTAATGCAAAAGCGTTTGGGTAGACTCACTAAATAGTTCTTCTTTTGCTTATATTATTTTCACTTGTTTTTATATTTACCTTCTTTCTCTGTAGTTACAAAGAGCATCGTTTACTCCGAATGTTGTGGCTTGCTAGATTTTCTTGCTGTGTTTGAAGGTCATCCGACCTACCACGTACATTGTCGTCAACATACGACAATCTCATTTCTTTCCCCAGAATGACAGAATTTATGAGCAACTTCAACACCTGTTTTTACTCATTTTGCACATGCCTTTTCCTGTGGTAAGCCTACCGTCCAAACAGAATGAAATAACGCTGTTGTCGTAAGCCCAATGACTTCACGGCTATGACAGTTCTATAGACATCTTTACCGTGGTGAAATCAGTCACTTAATCCATCTACTCGACCATCAGACATTTTCATTTTTCAAGCAACATCTTCGTATAGAGATCTTATACTGAGTTATCACCCGAAAGATACAAATATTCTTTATAACGTGTGAACCCAACCCATAGACTTGTATGATAATGACCTAGACTGCACAATCTGACGTAATTCAGGTTCTCCC
Source organism: Aplysia californica (assembly GCF_000002075.1). Taxonomy (NCBI): domain Eukaryota; kingdom Metazoa; phylum Mollusca; class Gastropoda; order Aplysiida; family Aplysiidae; genus Aplysia; species Aplysia californica. The sequence goes on from NW_004797972.1 coordinate 344,105, forward strand.
TGGAGTGCACCATTTGACTCTATTTAGAAGCAGGTAGAGGGCAAGAAGGGAAAGGTTATGTGTGCACTCGACTCCAGCAAGATTGCTATTTTGTCCTTCATTTGAGTGCCCATGGTGTACTCTAAAGCAGTTTAGGTTTTCATAGAGAGCAAAGATTAGCGGCCATGACAGTGCCTGGTCTAGGGTATTATAATTCAAGTCTATGACCCAACATCACAAACGCCGTGGGCACCTCTAGGACGTACTTTGGACGTCCCTCTCGTTCCTACGGTTCATCTCGCACACACGAACAATCGAGTGAGTTTCCTCCCTTGGAGTTAAAACATATTCTTTTTCAGCTGTACCCAACACTGATAAGATGTGACGAAAAGGTCAAGGCTAGTCTTCTCACGTCAAAGTTTAAGAGTTGACAGCTGATGAAAAGCACAAATAAATATCAATGCAAACTTTTTAGAAGAGTGACGTCTTAATCCGTCTGATTTTCAAAATGGAGAGCATTGAGCAAAAGACGTATGTACTTAAACCTGACGTAGAAAATGCCAAAAGTCCTATCTTGTAGTCCGTGGGTAACAAACATGAGATGTTCTCTCTGTTCCTTCACTGGCAATGGTATACCGGTTTTCCGTAGTCCTCGATAGTTGGTATTACTGCAGCATCTTGTAGATCAGTATTATCTTGCAAGACAGAAATCATTCTTCTCTTGCTTGGTACAAATGTTATTTATTCAAATTATCTTGATTCTACAAATTTAATATATAATTCCCTGTGTTTTGTCGCTCGTAAAGCGCTGGCATAAAACGCAGTGGATAATTACTTCGAAGTGTATTTTGAAAGTATTTCTATCAATAAAGTGTATGGTTTTGATATAAATGCATTCTTGGTGTTCATTCTTCTTTATACTGAACCATGCCTAGGACTTGATGGTACGGTACCAATCACGCACAACTTCCGGTCTATTCTTCTTCCGGAGGTCAACCAGGAGTAGTCGTCTGCTGAAGTTCCTTCAAACTACAAGACAGTTTAGCGTTGTCTACGTGGCAGTCAGAAAAATAGTTTTGCACACATAACTTTCAACAGTCTATTTTTACTTGCTTGTTCTAAAAACTGTTTTAAAAATAATCAGGAAACGACAAATGCAGTTTTTGAGGACACCTGAATAGACTTAAAGGTCTTGAATATCTAGCCCTCATTTGCAAAATTGAAGGCAATCGAGGCAGAGGTAGGCCCAGAGCAACCTGCTTAGGGAACCTAAACAAACGGTTAAAGGGGAAAGTTCAGGGAAACGTAGCTTTTTTTAGAGCATCCAAGCAAATGAGTGAAAGGAGAAGCTTGGTCGTTGATGTCTGTCGCAGATCTGGCACTGGATGACGATGTCCTTTAAAAAAACATAGGTGTTCCACGCCCCCCAAGACACAATTTAGATTATTTGGAAAGCCGGCTTCGACGTTGCCTCTCATGGCCAACCCGAGCTGAGAGGGATCTAACATCGCAACAGAAGCTGAAAAACTTAGATACTCGATGAAAATTCTCCCCACATGGGAATCGAACTCAGTTTTTCTGCATGTGACGGCTGGGTGCCCAACCACTACACCACAGACGCCGGTAGACAAATTAAGGAAACCTATATCACTCTCAACAACAAACAAGCAATATTTTTATGTAAACATACTTGATTAGGCAAAATGTTTTCTCTCGGAAAATGACCATTTTGAAGATTGTCTGACTAGGATAGGCCAACAGGTTTCTTTTTAAAAGTGAATGAAATGTATGGCAAATAAATTTTGTCCTGCAGAACCGAGGTGTCAAAAGCCGCTTCCCATTGAGCTCACAGGAAATCTTGGCTTGCTGTAGCTAGGTATCAATGGGAAATTGTTTGTTGTTGAGCTACTGTACTGAGATTTTCTTTATCCCCTGATCAAAGAAAAGCAAATGGAAACACTTTTCTAGTACACAGTATCGTGTGAAGGGGTCTCACAGGACCATAATTGGCGGTCCCAACTCATCATGTGTTAGAGTTAATGCATTCCCACCCCCAAGACAAAATAAATGTGTGTCTGAGCGGGCGGGAATGCCATATATAACTGTGTGTGCGTGCCTGTCTGTGCGTGTGTGTGTGTGTGTGCGTGTGTTTGTGTGTGTGTGTGTGTGTGTGTGTGTGTGTGTGTGTGAGTGTATGCGTATGTGTGCATGTGTGTGTATGTGTATATATG
>NW_004797972.1:346429-348277 GCF_000002075.1 Aplysia californica
GTGTGTGTGTGTGTGTGTGTGTGTGTGTGTGTGTGTGTGTGAGAGAGAGAGAGAGAGAGAGAGAGGGGAGAGAGAGAGAGAGAGAGAGAGAGAGAGAGAGAGAGAGAGAGAGAGAGAGAGAGAGAGAGAGAGAGCGCTGTCTAAGCTATGTAAGAGGAATTGCTGCCAGGTCTCTTACAGCAAGGAGTAGGTAAGAGAAGCGTATGTTTGAAAAACATTTCATGAATTATCATAAATTGCTATTTTGATAAAAATTCAACTTTTTAATAAACTTGAAACGCTCTTTTGGGAGCAATATTTGACGCCATCCAGACTCACCATAGCAGCTCTAACCCCAGCGAGCCGCAAGTACTGTGAGTTTGAGAGCCCTGATCACATGGATTCATGTGCATATTATAGACGGTGCACATTGGGATCATTGGTTCGGTTCGGTTTTGTTAGTTTTGTTTGTTTGGGGCTAGTCTCCAAGGGAGAGGCAAAACTGACGAATCGGACAAAACCGATGATAACCTTCAATAACAAACACGTTTGTTTTTCAAGGCCGCGCACCGGACGATTGGTTTGGACAGTTGGTCTATTAATAGTGTGCACGGACGCCGTCAGAAACCGAACCAAACCGAACCGATCGGTCCTCCAATGGGCACCGGACAATAATAATATAACAAACTCTCTCAACGCTGCAAGGGCAAAGTCTTTGGTAAGGGTATTTCAGAAACAGGACCTTTGAGTTAACACCCATCTCAGATAAGACCGAGCAAGGTTGGCAGAAAGCCTTGAAAACGCGTGAAAGATACCCAGATTTACGAATGTCTGGATAGTGATTGGACCGGGGTCATTCGGTTCCTTTCTAAGCACGTTACTAGCTGAATTAAACGGAGCGCCCCCCTGACAAATCTCAGTCAGTTTTGTAAGGCAAATAGTGAACCTGACCACAAAGTTTCCTGACAAATAATTTATTACAGAAATAGTCTCTTGCATTTGTATTCTAATATTGCGACGCGTTACTCTGTTCAGAGGGCATTCACAGATTGGGATTGACAATATCCGCAGTATACCCACTCCTCCAGATCACTAATGCTGATAAAAGAACGTAAGTACAAAGGCAAATGACTGCTTATGGCTTCTCGAGAGCGAAGTGTGCAAAGCGGAGGTCTTCGCCAATACCCCGGGTACTGGCAGGTCATGAGGTTATGCGATCAAGCAATGTCAACATTGAGCCAATGTGTTGAGCTTGTAACCATAATAGTAAGACAGGGGCCCACAGCTCAAAAGATTATACCTTCGCTGTGCTGTCCCACTTTGCCCAATAGGAATGCATGCTAGCACGCATTGGGCGCGCGGGCGCACATACGTACGCACACGCACGCACACCCACACATACGTACACGCACGCACACGCACACGCACACACATGCATATTATGCACACGCACACACACATACACGCATACACACGCACACACACATACACACACACAAACACACACACACACACAGGCATACACACGTGCCTGTGCGCCAAGACATACGCGTGCACACACACACACACACACACACACACACACACACACACACAAACACACACATAAGCACGGATACCCACATTCATACTAGGGTACACAGCTCACACACACTTATTCTTCTGTGAAATACTTAATCGACAAGTTTTCCTATGTTTCTGGCAACGACTGAATTTTTCTTCTTGTTATCTACTATCATTACGTTATAAAAATAAGATCAATGTATTATTGACTCACCGAGAATGCGCATTTAGTCATTATTTTGGCCTTAAGTAAGACTGGTGCCCTTGGTTGTTGGTTGTTTTTTTTTTGGGGGGGGGGTTGTTTTG
>NW_004797972.1:348594-350625 GCF_000002075.1 Aplysia californica
GGCTTCCGTGGGAAAAAAAAGAGGAAAGAATTATAGCCTACGTTTCGCTATTCGTACATACTCTCCAATATTGTTTTTCTTTATCTGAATCTCAACAAAAGGCAGTGAACAACAATCCTACTATGAGAGGTACAAAACTTGTGTTTCTGATTCATTTGTGTACGAAGGTTTGAAAAATGTCGTCATGACATTTCCTTTGTTCTTCTGCTGATTGGACATAGGCCTTTGTGTCGGCTAGGTTGTTAAAGAGTTAATGTTGGAGGGTGGGTAACCTTGGCTGGAAAACTTTGGGGAACATTCTTGAGCGTTGGTTGTTTGAGACACTTAGAGGTGGGGTGTGAGGCTCCCCGCCCTCTTATCACTGCCCGATTGAATGTTGACGTTAACCCTTTCCAACCCATTCACAGATATACCACTGCCCTTCTCTGTGCCGAATATACATGAAATTTGTTACTTGTTACTTGTGTGAAGGACCGACATCACTGCACAGGGGGCACCCCTATAAGCGTTCCGTCCCCTGAACTGAAGAAGTACATCTCGAAGTGTGTAGATGCTGACGGTTCCAAGCAATGTTTGATTCCATTTATTAGCTGATAATTAATTATTGACATAAAAAGGGTTAATAAATCTGATTTTCTCTCTTCTAAATAACCAAACTATGTTGTAAGGGCGATTGAAGCCCAGACCATGCCAGATGCACTCAAACTCAAAATGGCTTTCCGCTTCAGTGCTACACTCTACACCCGTGAACTGAAGAACCAACCTAACCATTAAGGATCTTTCGGGAAGTTGTTCAAAATGTATCAGCTCATAGGCAGCTGTGATTTATCCACGAATATTCTGTTTAAAACTCTCTCGACAAACAAAGGAAAATAACAATCAGTTGATAATTCAATATGGTTTATAACATATCAAAATATAACTCATACCCCCCCCTCCAAAAAAAGCTTTGACTTCGTCGTTAATCCAGCTTAATAACAGGCCGATATCTCAAGGAGACCAAAAATAATAATAATATTTTTTAAAAACAACATATCAAATACATGTTACAAGCCAAAGCAGAAAATAAACCCGGCAAATATTCCAAACTACCTCTTTGCCAAAGACACAAAGTACAACCCCTGATCCTACAGACATATAACTCAAATCCCACCAACACTTGGGCAATGATTAGTCAGATAAGACAACAATGTATCACAAAACGATTCAGAAAACAAACCTCTACGTACATAAATAGCCAAAACAGCTACCTCATAGAACTTCCAAGTAGTGGAGGCATTTCGTAATACAAATGTACATTGATAAACATTCTAGATCCTTCAAATATTTTGAATATTATGATAAATTTGTGAGAATGGGAAAGAAAATTAAGTCTGCAATATTTGTATATATGATATGATACCGTAAATATTGATATTTCGTCAACAATGTATTCATTATTCATGTATTGTTATGTTTATAACGCATTGTTGAGTCTGCAATATATGCATGACATGTTCTTTCCACTTATTAACAGAATAGCAAACAAACAAACAAACAAACAAACAAACATAAACATAATATTAACCCCCAAAAAACTAGACCATGTAAGGTAAAAACAACGATTTACTTGGAACAGTATTTAATTTTTTCGATTCGACATCCTAATTTCGTGCGTTTACCAAAAGAAAACTCGATACTTATTTTTGTACAGGTTATTGTACAATGACTTTGAATTTCAGTTTACCTTTATTTAAGATAAACTCTGAAAAGAAATTTATTGGTTTTCATAAAAAGTAGGAAGGCGGTTTATTACAAAAAGATACATATTGGAGAAGTGGAACTTTTTTTCTTGTTCAAGACCTAGGGACAATAGTCTGGAACTTTCCTACAAGTTCATAATAACGGACAAACCAATAAGTTTGTGGGGAAAAAAACATTTCTGGGTCGAGAAAGTGACTGTATTTGTGTATGCGTGTGTACGTGTGTTTTTGTGTGTGTGTATGTGTGTGCGTACGCATACGGATGTGAGTCAGTGTGTGTGTGTGTGTG
>NW_004797972.1:351583-352934 GCF_000002075.1 Aplysia californica
ATCATGGAAACGTAACTTTTTTTTAGAGCATCCGAGCAAAGGAATGAATGGAAAACCATGATCGCCTATGTCTGTCGCAGATCTGGCACTGGATGATGAGTTTTGTTTATTTGTTTGCTTTTGTTTTGTTTTGTTCGGGGTAAGGGGGGGGGGGTTAGATTATCCACTCCAACATAGTAAGATTATTAGTGATGTAAGACTTTCGACCTGTCCTCTGTCTCAAAGAGGATAGAGACAAGAAAGTGCAGACGTGACACCCAAAACGTTCTCGTGGTCTAGAGGTTAAAGTCTTCGCCTCTCACTCTCATTCAATAGGTTCCGGGTTCGAATTCGGATAGCGACGGAAATTTTTCTTCTCTTTATTGTCTCCTTTCAACTCCTTTCCTGTTTTCAAGCAATGTTTTGTCGTCTGCTCTCGTCTCCACTTTCTGCCCTCACACCGTCACCTCCTTTGCCCCCTCCTCTAGGCTCCAGACTCTTCCTGAAGCCTTTCTACTGCTGCTCCTTGGCTCCTTCCTAGTGCTGTCTTTTAGCCACATCCTTGATCTTCTCGTAGGAAAGATCTTCAAAGATCTACACCTAGCCTTCTCGGACAAGGGCGAAAAAACTCGGAGGTCGCGAGAGCAAGTTGCACACGTTAAGGATCCATTAGTGGTCCAAAATCGATAAGAGTATGCCACGTCCAACATCCAAGAAAAATTCAAAATTTCCTGCCAATTGAAAATGTTTAATGTGTCTCCCGAGCTCACATGACCATATGCAGTTGCGAGCGCCGTAACAAAAAACAACCTCAAAACAGCCAGAGCAACAGAACAGCCAGAGATGGATTCGAAAAACTATCCTCAGCACCGCAGTCCAGTACGATACCAACTGTACATATCACACACATGCATATGAGTATCTGAAAAGAATAATTAAATGAACCCCCCACCCAACCCCCATCCCCCCACCCCGCCCTTCCAAACAAAACGCAGCTCAACTCGAAAAGCGGGCAAGCGCATACGAAAGAAATAAGGTTTTTGGGGGGTTGTTGTTGGATGTTTGTTGTTGTGTTGTTGTTTTTTAAAAGTGTAATATAATTATAATAACAGAGATCAAAGAGGTTCGAATCGGTGTCTTAAAAGTGCAGGGCGCCCCCCTGTGTACGTGGCTGTGATCTCCCGTGGGTGCCAGAGGGACGGGACAGGACAGAATCGACACAAGTGAATCACTCAGATTGAAGTGCTAAGCTGCTTTCTCTACTGTTTTGGTTAGATACGATAATAAACAGGCAGGTTCGCTGGTTGAGGGCACGGAGTCTTTTGTGTCATGCCAAAAAAGGGACTGCTCCTACGTGGAATGTTTTCACTTA
>NW_004797972.1:354258-381369 GCF_000002075.1 Aplysia californica
CCCCCCCCCTTGTACAGTTTCTTTAAAAGACAAGGAGAGTTTCCTCTATAACTAAACAAATATACTCACCAAAGAAGCCAAATTTCTCCTATAGGTAGGGCAATGCCCACTTTTTACTTTAGGTGTAGGTCAAGATTTCTGGAAACCCTCGAAATCTGGGTTAGCCCGCGTGGGCTTCAATATAAAAGCGACCATTTATGTGTTCATCCCTCGCAGGCACTGGCAGATTATTCCAAAAAACGGTTCCTCATATTCCTGTCCCCATGGTTTTATGCACCCCGCATAATTTAGCAAAATTTGATCATTTTTTGCATAATTTTTGATTATTTTCCTTTATCATTCTTTGTTAAAATTAACAGAATCGCATAATTTCACATTTGTGTGCTCAGTTTGCATAAGTTCAGAAATTTTCTTGCATAAAACTGCGGGGACAGATATTCTAACGTCCATCTCCGACAGGACTGAGTCAAGTGAGTAGAGAGGCTAAAAAAGAAAAGAAATAAAATTACCCTCACCAAACAGCACAGGTAAAATAAAACGCTGTTTGGATTCAAACCAGGGTCTTCGGCACCATAACTCTTCCAAACCTTGTTCCGGGTACGTAGAAGGCACAAGAAGATTTGATAAGAAACATAATTTGAGACTTACGGGTCTGTTAAGATTAAGACCCATTACAACTCTTCATTTACTGCTGCAATTACATGAGTGGCTGGTGTTGTAGAGACATTGACCTTTTAGCTAAAAAAAATCGGAAAGGCCTGTTCTTTATATTTTTTTAATGGGGTAAAGTAAACTTGTTCCCGCATCCAATCCGGACATTGGGGATTTCCTTGTTAGTGAGACAACTTCAAGGACCTTCGGTATATTGTGGTAGGGTGGCCAGTTCCTTTCCACGCCGCCTTTACTTCCCCAACTCGAAGTCAGGTACCCATTACTGCTGGGTGGACAAGTGGGGGCGAAAATAAATCCGTGTCCGAACCGAGGCTCGAACCCAGACTTACCGCTTCGGAGACGTTTATGGGATACCTGTCGATTATTGTCAGTTCTAAATCATAAGTGTCCTGAGTACACTCCCTATCAGATTGAGATTCATTTCATTGAGGGAGTAGAGGCCAGCCAGAATTTTTCCTTCATTGAGGAGCAAAAGCTACCGTATTTGGCGCAAAACGACAGAGTCGACTCGCAACCTTGAAAAACAGCACGTTTAATTTTGTAGCTCACCATCAGATTTAGTTTAATCTGGTCGTATTGTACCAAAATTATAGTATTTGCAACATCCATGAAGTCAAATATGACTGGCCCCAACACAATCAAATGAACCATATCGGCAGCGTGCAGTGTGCACTGGGTATAAGGGTCGGGACATTAATCAGAACGTGCTACATGTTTTACAACAGTAAGACTATCTTGACACCTCAGTCAATTTTCAAGCTAAAAAACAAAACAAAAACAAAACAAAAAAACGACTAGAGTAAGCGGTATAAGTACAACATGTACAGATCTACTGTAATGCTTTGGTCCAGCGCTTCGACGATACAAAAGGGGAGACATTTTTGTTTGGAGTATCTCCATCTGTTGGCTGGCTTGTTGTGTCCCCATCAGATAATATGTACCTAGGCGAGGGAGAGAGTCTGGAATTTGCGTCACTCTTCCTCACTTTACAAACCTTTTGTGCAAGTCATTGTCAAACACCTGCTCATATCTATTCTGTCCCGTGTCGGCGTGTTCATGTGAACTTATGCAGTTGCTTTATTTTTTAAAAGTGTTTTACGGTGCTTGAAACACAATAAGGTCATATAGGGCCGAAGATTAGAGGTGTTACAAGAGAGCAACAAACACAAAAAAGAAGGAGGAGAGGTCAGGATGATAGATGTTTGATAGGAAAGAAGGAGCAAACCACACCAGAGCACCCGCCAACCACCCACGTGAGTCTGGTATTTGCGCAACTCTTTCTCACTTTCAACAAACCTTTGCGACAGTCAAACAGCTACTCTGTCATTTGCCGGCGTGCTCATATGAACGTATGTCATTGCGAGCCTTAAAACTTTTCCAAAGTGAAATTTTACCTTTTCTCTGTCGTAAATTCTGCAGTCGAGAGAGAATCCAGCAAGCTGCTTTTAGTTATAGTATGTTTTGCGGCGCTCGCAACTGCATAAGGTCATATGTGAGGCAGCGTTGTGGAATCAGGCTCTCGTCAATTTTTGGGCATGTAGAGTTATTGGTATCATCGTAAAGCTTGTTCACTTGTGTTTATTAGGATGAAAAAAATGTCCATTTATCTTGAATACAAGTCGAGATATTTGCAAATGAAGGAGGTGGGGTCACCTGTTTTCAGAGGTAAAATTAGTGAGAAAATGGCCGCCAAAGATTAGTTATTTCCTTAGCTTAAAAGTCCGTGGTAACTGAAAATTTACGGGTTTTTTTCCTTTAATCAACGTTTTTCGAAAAATACAGACAGAAATGAGTTCTTTAATGAGCATGAAAGATGTTGAGCCCAAAAACAAAAATTTCATAAAAATTCACAAACCTGCGGAAAAATCCAAGTTTCTTCACTTTGATGATTTTGACGAGAGCCTGATTCCACAACGCTGCCTCACATATGAGCGCCAGAAGATTAGAGGTGTTACAAGAGAGTAAAAAAAATAAAAAAGAAGAAGGGGAGATAAGGACGATAGATGTTTGATAGGAAAGAAGAAGCAAACCACACGAGAGCAAGCTGCGTACACCCACATTGGAAATGTAGCTCTTACCTTTTAAATGCTCAAAATGAGGCAAACTCTACCAATGATAGTACATAACTATCATTGACTCTACTCTGCGAGAATTGGTCTCATTGGCCACAGCAAAAACCATAAATCATCTTCTGGCAGAATCTATATTTCTTCTCTTTTTCTGTAGGAAATATTCTCCAGTACAGATGCACTTGTCATCGTCAGACCTTGACAAGTGGCGTCGTACCGGACTAGTAATCGTGAGATTGCGAGTTCGGGGGTTCGATCCTCAGCTCGGTCCGACGTTGTGTCCTTGGGAAAGACACTTTACACGAACTTCCCACTTGGCTCAGTCCTATCGGAGACGGACGTTAAACTAGGAGGTCCCGCTCCTTAAATAACCTAACAGTGTTGACAGGGGCGTTAAACCTATACCATTTCAACAGACCTTGACAGACAACCTATTGTTACAGAGCCCACTAGACCATACACAGGTACATGTCGTAGAGTGCTGTCAATCACGATACAGAGCCTAGTCACATGGCTTCAGTTTTATGTTTTAGTAGAGGTTTTACGGCGCTCGCAACTGCATAAGGTCTTATGAGCGCCAGAAGATAAGAGGTGTTACACGGGAGTAACAAACATAAAAAAGAAGTAGGGGAGATAAGGAAGATAGATGTTTGATAGGAAAGATTAGTAAGAGAAAGTTTCACAGCCCTTGCAACAGTTACATGCCGAAGATTCGGGGTATTGCTAAAGAGTAATTAACACAAAAAAGGAGAGGAGATACGGTCGATAGAAGTTTGACAGGAAAGAAGGAGCAAACCACATCAGAGTAGCCGCCAACCACCCACTAGTCACAAGGACAACCCTGACATGCTAACAATTCCTGTCTTGTCATCTGGTTTAGTTTTTGTAGGTTTTACAACACAACACAAACAGGTTATATCAATGCAAAAGATTTTTTTTTTAATGTTTTAGTAGAGGGTTTTACGGCTCTCGCAACTGCATAAGGCCATATGAGCACCAAGGGGTGGGTGTCAACAGAGAAGTCCTTACAGGAAATCAGACTTACTCTGCTCGCCTCTCTAGCTTCAACAGCACAAGGTCTGCTTCGACTATCAAGGCACCCCGGAAATAGCAGGTCACAATAGAGTGACAAACATACAAAAGAAGTAGAGGAAAATGACAATAGTAAGGATCAGGAAAGAAAAAGCAGCAGTTCCCTGTTGTAGATTGAGTGTGACATGAATCAGCCCATTTACAATTCTACTATGCTTGAACGAGAAATGTCCCCCCCTTTGGAAAATTAAGTTAAGTTGAATGCAGAAGATTAAGTGTTACTAGATAGTAACATGTTTTTATAAAGAGCACAGACAAGGACAATAGATGATAGGAAAAAAAAGGAGCAAACAACACCACAACACCGGCCAACCACCCACCCACATTTAAAACTGAAACTTCTGCAAGGTAGACCAAGTTCATAAGAGTTTCAACAAAACACAACTACATTTGAAATAAAACATTCCAGGCAGGGACAACAAAGGAACAAATGACTCAAGTTATAATAACAAGTTTATTTTCTTCACCTCCTCAGTTGTGCTCTAGGAGTGAGAAATCAAAAGAACAAAGCAATACACAAACCTTCAATCAGCCGTGGAAGCTTCAGACACAGCAAATATCCCTGCACATAACACACATAATCTCACCATCCCCATCCACTACTGTTTTACGCTCAGTCAATTCTCACTCATCAACACCGCGCATTATCAGTCTCACATTACAAAAGAGAATCCTCATTAAGAACAACGGACATCCACACAAAGTACAGGACTTTACTTCTATCACGAAGGATTGTAACAATCTCAAGAACACATCCTCTCAGCAACATAACCATTTAAACAATTTATTAAAAGAAACATCCACCAATGTGGTAAAGGACACTCATTTTGCAATGGTTGTAAATTTAAATAGAGAACTGTCAATGATTTGTACAAGAAAAAGCACCCTTCCAAGAGAGGTTTATGACAAAATAATGACAGAAGCATGAGAAAAGAAATCTCCTTGTCAAATTCAAAGATTGTAATAAAACCTACCAAAGTCCACTGCAAGCAAAATCTGGAAATCTGCACTGCACATGAATAGCTATTTGTGGTTGTTATAAAAGACATGTTTTAACATAACATGCAATGTCTCGGAAATCCTCAGGAAAGAAAAATGAAAGTACCCAACCCATCTTTGTAGCTAATTGTTTTTACTTCAAGGATCAAGCCCATGCTATAAACACACATACCTGGGCTTGATCAAGCCCATATTGGGCACTACAACAAGCCTGCGTTATAACAAGCCTGTATTAGATCAAACTTTGAATCTCCTTCTTAAATTGGTCGTAGGCACCATCCTTGGTCTATGCGTACTGGACCAAGCCTGTACTCTATCAACCCCGTACTTAAACAAGCCTGTACTCTATCAACCCCATACTTAAACAAGCCTGTACTCTATCAACCCTATACTTGAACAAGCCTGTACTCTATCAACCCTATACTAGACCACGCCTGTACTCTATCAACCCCATACTTGAACAAGCCTGTACTCTATCAACACCATACTTGAACAAGCCTGTACTCTATCAACCCCATACTTGACCAAGCCTGTACTCTATCAACCCCATACTAGACCACGCCTGTACTCTATCAACCCTATACTAGACCACGCCTGTACTCTATCAACCCCATACTTGAACAAGCCTGTACTCTATCAACACCATACTTGAACAAGCCTGTACTCTATCAACCCCATACTTAAACAAGCCTGTACTCTATCAACCCTATACTTGAACAAGCCTGTACTCTATCAACCCTATACTAGACCACGCCTGTACTCTATCAACCCCATACTTGAACAAGCCTGTATAAGATCGCGCCCGTACTAGATCAAGCTTTTTATCTCCTTCATGAACTGGTCGTAAGCGTCCCCCTAGGTCTCTGTACCGGACCATGCCTATACTGTACCAACCCCAACCTTGAGTAAGCCTGTAATAAATCGTGCCATTACTAAATCAAGCCCTCCATCTCCTTCATGAACTGGTCGTAAGCGTCGTCCTTGGTCTTGGTCTGAGCTGCCGGTGCTGGCTGTGGTCTGGCCTGGGCGCCAATCACCCGAAGCTCCTCCTCCTTGCCTGAAGGGTGGAGAAAAGTTATTTTTAAAGTTTTAGTAGAGGTTTTACGGCGCTCGCAACTGCATAAGGGTCATATGAGCGCCAGAAGATAAGAGGTGTTACAAGAGAGTAACAGACATGAAAAAGAAGAAGGGGAGATAAGGACCATAGATGTTTGATAGGAAAGAAGGAGCAAACCACACCATAGCACCCGCAAACCACCCATTGAAGAGAATTTTGCGAACCTGTTTGAGTAAAGAGAAACACATCGACAAAATACCGATCACTTAGCACAGGGTGAAAGAAAGACACAAAGAAACAAAGGTAGGTTTTACGAGACAGGCCCTCCAGCCATCGGCCCACAACTGATGACTTCTTTAAGAACAGGCCTTGCACCACAGACGGTCAACAGGTACTAGACATTGACAGTTGGCGATAAAGACTTAATAGGCCTTCATGGATGAGTGAGGTTCAAGAAAAGAATAAAATTGGGAGGTTTCGCCTGAAAAATTGCTAGTCTTAGGTCTTTGTCTGAAAAAAATGTTTCTTCCATCAAAAAAGGCAACCCCCTCCCCTAATACCACTGAACTCAAGAAAAAATACACACAAGTCAATATATCCTTATGGCAACAAAAACAAAATCAACCCCCCCCCCCTCCCCTCGACTCCCCCACCCCAACAAAGAAAGGAAATGGTGATGACCAGCCCTATCATTTGTTATATTTACATCATCATCATCAGATCTGCGACAGACATCGGCGATCATGGTTCTCCATTCATTCCTTTGCTCGGATGCTTTCAAAAAAGCTACGTTTCCCTGATCTTTTCCTGTTACCCATTTGTTCAGGTTCCCTAAGTATGTTGTTCTGAACCTACCCCTGCCTCGCTTGCCCTCAATTTTTACATACAAGAATAAAATTGGAAACGATGTTGCATACACAACTCTATTACAAGAAAAACAAACAAAAAAAACAAAACAAAAAAAAACAAGAGAACCCTCCAGCGCCCACAGCAGCTGCGTACCTGTCTGCTTGATCCTGCCCTTCTGGTCGCGGATCTCCCTCTTAACCTTGAGCGCGGTGGGCATGAAGCGCGTTACGTCCCCCATCTTGCTCTTGATCTGCGGCTTGGCCTGGATGGTGACCCTGGACTGGCCGCCCTCGGCCCCGTCCTCTCCCCCGCGGGGCCGCATGATGCTGGGCGGGGCGCTCAGGATGTTGGGGTTCACCGGGCCAGGGGGAGGGATGCCGCCCTGGGGTGGGGGGATGGACGGGGGCAGGAGGCCAGGAGGCATGCCCAGAGGCCGCATCATGCGGGGGGGAGCACCTGGGGGGAGAGAAGGGAAGAAAATAACGCTCCACTTTTTTTAAAAGCTCGTAGACGGGGCAATGTAATGTATCAGCTTAACAAAGCTCGTAGTTCAAAGTTATGTTCCACTATTCCACAAAGCTCTAAAACAGAGTGACTTAATGTACCACTATTTGACAAGGCTTGAAGACTGAGCAATGTAATTTATCAGTTTAACAAAGCTCGTAGTTAAAAGTTGTGTTTCATTATTTCACAAAGCTCTAAAACAGAGTGTTTCATTATTTCACAAAGCTCTAAAACAGAGTGACTTAATGTACCACTATTTGACAAGGCTTGAAGACTGAGCAATGTAATGTATCAGTTTTACAGAGCTTGTGGACTAAAGTTGTGTTCCACTCTTTCCCAAAGCTCCAAATCCGAGCGAAATAATGTCCCACTGTTTCACAAAACTCACAGAAAAAGTAATGTAAAACTTTCACCGTCACAAAGCTGGTAGTAAAGAGTAAAATAATGGAAGCAATGTACCGTTACTTCACCAAGCTCATAGATCAGAAAGGTTACTTTTCCCCCACAGCCTTCATGCAGTATATCAAATATGTAAGGGACACATATAGTGAGGTAAGCCATTGTCCTAAAAAGTATAGGCAAAGTACAAATTTCTTCTCAATACAGGGCCAAAAATTTAAGAATTCAAATCAACTTGAAGGAGACAACTCTTGCTATCGAGAACTTTTTGTTAAAAATGAAATTTTAAAAATCAATGTTTTAAGACTCAAATACTTTATGGAAAAAGTGTTGTTGATACTTGAAAAAAAAAATAATTAAAACTCTGGGACAAAAAAAAGTGACAGAACCCAGATAGAATACACAACAAGAGTGTTCCCTTTAAAAGAAACAACAAAAAACCAAACCAACACCACTAGTCTTTCTATACCGATATTTAAGATATAAAACAGCATCATTATGTTTTTAACAACATACAAAGCAATTGAATAATGAACAATTAGCATGTTCTAGAACTATCTTGAAGTGCCAGAAACAACTGTCAACTTGGAGAATAAAAAAAAGTAAAACAGAACAAAATGTGTCGCGACGCGGT
The DNA here is from genome assembly GCF_000002075.1 of Aplysia californica. Classification (NCBI taxonomy): domain Eukaryota; kingdom Metazoa; phylum Mollusca; class Gastropoda; order Aplysiida; family Aplysiidae; genus Aplysia; species Aplysia californica. Next base: position 362,534 of record NW_004797972.1, read on the forward strand.
GGAATCAGCCTTCCTCAATTTCGGGGCATATGGAGTTATTGGTATCATCTTAATTTAAAGCTTGTCCATTTGCCTTGCTTTTGATGAAAACAATATCTATTTATCTTGGATAGAAGTCAAGATATTGGTGATTGAAGGAGGTGGGGTGGCCTGGTTTCAGAGGTAAAATTAGTGAGAAAATGGCCGCCAAAGTTGAGTTATTTCCTAAACTTGAGAGCCCATCTAAACTAAACATTTACATCTCTTATGCCTTAAATCAACATTTTTCCGCACAATCCACACAGAAATGTGTTCTTTAAAGGGCGTGAAAGGTGTTGAGCCAAAAAACAAAAATTCTTTTAAAATTCCCAAACCTGCGGAAAAATGCCAGTTTCTACACTTTGACTATTTTGACGGGAGCCTGATTTCACCACGCTGCCTCACAAATGAACTTGAGTAGTGAAATTGGGGTACTCACCCATTGGAGCAGGTATGCGCATGGGGGGAACACGGAGGTTGGGGGGCAGGCCCGGGGGAGGACCAGGGGGCATCCCGTGTGGTCGACCAGGTGGGGGGCCCGGGGGGAGGAGTCGGGGAGGACCCCCTGGGGGTCCGCGGAGGGGCGGCGGCATCATGAACATGGGCGGGGCTCCGGGGGGAGGACCTGTGGGGAGATGTTAGAGGGTTAGTTTGAATGTGGCAAAGACCATTCCATCAAAATCTGTTCTGTCTCCCACATCAACACATAAATGATTTTCCCATTAAAATCTGTTCTGTCTTTAACATCAACACATAAATGATTTTTCAATCAAAATCTGTTCCGTCTTTCCATCAATACATAAATCATTTTCCCAGTAACATTTTTTCTCTCCCGCACATCAACACATAAATGACTTTTCAATCAAAATCTGTTCTGTCTCTCACATCAACATATAAGTGACTTTCCAATCAAAATCTGTTCTGTCTCTCACATCAATACATAATTGATTTTACCAGTAAAATTTTTTCTCTCTCTCACATCAACATATAAATGCTTTTCAATCAAAATCTGTTGTTCCTCACATCAACACATAAATGATTTTCCCATCAAAATCCGTTCCGTCTCTCACATGAATACATAATTGATTTTACCAGTAAAATTTGTCATCTCTCTCACATCAATATATAAATTTTTTTCAATCAAAAACATGTTGGCCTATATGATTTTCTTATCAAAATCTGTTCACAATCTCTCACATCAACACATTGGCCTACATGATTTTCTTATCAAAATCTGTTCTGTCTCTTACATCAACACATAAATGATTTTCCCACCAACATTTTTTCTCTCACACATCAACACATAAATGTGGCGTCGGTGGCCTAGTGGTTAGGCTCTCGGACTAGCAACTGTAAGGTCGTGGGTTCGAATTCCGTCAGGGACCCGACGTTGTGTCCTTGGGAAAGGCACTTTGCACAAATTTTCCTCACTTCACCCAGGTGGAAATGGGTACCCAGCTATAGACAGTGAAAGATCTTGTCAGTTTGATAGTGTTTGAGCGCGTGAAATCCGCAGCTTGCACTGTATGCTTCCGCGGAAGCTGAAAATGTTTCTGAGTGTTCTCAGAGGGTCTGCTGGGGTAATAATAGTTGTAAAGCGCATAGAGCATGCTCTTGAGCATGGATATGCGCTATATAAATGCAATTATTATTATTATTTCATATCTACATTTTTTCTGTCTCTCACATTAACGCATAATAAATGAATTTCCCAATCAAGACCTGTTCACAACCTCTGACAAGTGGAACCTCACCTGGAGGAATGCCGTGGATCCCCGCCACATTGGGAGGCAGGCCGGGCGGGGGTCCCGGGGGGTTCATCTTGGGCGTGAGGTGCAGACTCTCCGCCTCCAGCTCCGCCTCCTCGGCCAATCGGGCAGCAGCGATGGCGGCAGCATCTTCCTCCGACAGTTTTTCGACCGGGTCCTCCAGTCCTGGCGGTCGGTCATCCAGCTGAGAAATTTCAGCGCGTCTCCTCGCAATTTCTTGATCTTTGAACCTGATCCTTTCTTCCTCTTCCTAGTAAAATAAAAAAAGGAACAAAGACAATGGCATAAATGTTAACAATACAAAATGTTTCAAAATTTTAAACCAGTTTCCCGTAGGTTAGATTGAAACCTTTCCTGTTACACCTTACTGAAATGTTTCGAAATTTAAAACCATTTCCCATAAGTTTGCTTGAAATCTTTCCTATAACACCTTACTGAATTCAATCTATCGATCCACGCCAGAAACCAATTTTGACCTTTTGACACCTTTCATGGTCTATGGAATGAAAAGGAGTCTCAAGATATGAAAAGTAATTGAATATTTTCCCAATCTTCCTCGTCAAATCTGGTCCCTTTTAAAGTTATATTGAAATTAATTTTAAGCATTTCATCTGAAAATTTTCCACAGCATGTACTCTATAATCCCACATTTCACTTTTTTGTCCAGTTATTCAAGAATCCTTTTAACTTGACCAAAACAGATTTATTTCTGAACTGTCGAAACAATGTCACAAACAAGTGGTGAACACAGCTACCAGTACTTCTAAACATATGAACATGCGCACACAAAATACTGAACATACCCTTCGGCTCATAAGTCTGTGCTTGTATCTGTCATCATCTTCATCTTCTGATGATGATGATGATGAAGAGGATGAAGATGACGATGACGATCCACCCTCTTTTTCAAAGTCAGGCGTGTCCTGCCCAGCCATCTTCAACATCATGGCCTGAAGAGCGGAAACCTTCTTTTTGCCTCCGTCACGTTTTTCCCTCTCCATTTCTCGCTTCTTTCGTTTCCTCTCCTTTCTTTCCCTCTTTTCCTGTTTTCTACGTCTTTCTTGAGCTTCTCTTTCTTCCTCCTCCGAGTCTCTGTCATCTTCATCATCATCAGCAAAGCGAATACGTCTGGATTTTTCTGGAATGCAAACATGAAACAATATCAACTTCATTCTTGGAAAAACACTACACTTGTACGTAAGTACAATTGAACAGCAAGGCCACAGTTCTGCACAAAAGGTAAGAGACTACTTTTTGGTGATAGGGTAGAGGAATATTTAGTGATAGGAGCAGAGTAATTTAGTGATAGGGAAGGAGACTGCTATTTACAGACAGAGGAATGGACTGTTACTTAGTGGAGGGAAAAGGATGGCTATTTCAAGATGGGGAAGGGGACTGCTGTTTATTGATAGGGTTGGAGGACTGCTATCTAACTTTTAAAAAGTCATTTCCAGAACATGGACTCAAAGCATTCAATTACAGTCAAGAACTTGCGATACTAGATAAAACAAAGTAAGCCGTAAATCACAGTTGAGGTCAATGCAAAGTACTGACAAAGAAAGACATGGTGCTAGCATGTCGTACGAGGCGACTAAATGGTAGGGCTGTACCCCGGTAGCAAACACGCTCGCGCTCGCAAGACCCTAGTTCAAGTCACAAGCCTCAAATCACTAGGTCAAATCATCAAATCAAATCACCAGCATGATACGTTGAGTCTAGCCTAAGCTTCAAGTACACACACCAAATTGCAATCCGCGAAGCCACTCGTGTCTGACCCCCTCTTCCGTCCCCTCCCTGCTAGCAATCCGCGAAACCCGTAACGTCAGAAAGAGAGGAGGGGGGGGGGGGGGGGGAGAGACCCCGCGCGCAGTGTCACTGCGCCACAAACTAGTCTGTTCGATTATTCGAAGGCATACGAGCAGCGGACGGCAGACAAGACTCAAATCACAGCAAAGCAAAGCACTTGGTCCCAAGACCTGCTTTGCGTCTCGTATTGCTTTGTGCTAAGGGCTTGCTCTCCTGTCAATAAATCTGCTTTGGGTCCAACTACCGCCCTGGCAAAACAACACCGCTCGTCAGTACAACACCGCTCGTCGGGCAAACACAGCTCGTGGGGCAAACACCGCTCGTCTGCACCGAGACGCAAGATCTACCGGTAATACACCCCGCTCGCGGCGTGAACTCTGAACTCTGGACGTGGAGGAAGCGAGAGGCAGCGCTGGTTTTGGTGCAAGGCGAAGAGGGCTGTAATAGTCTAGTGCAGACCGTTCGCGACCTCGGTGCTTTAACGGTGAAAATGTGACATCTTCGTAGGCTCACATTTTGTTATGAGCTGTTTTCACTGGTATTAAAAATGGAGATACGACAAGAAAGCACTGGGGTCGCGGTATGCTAAACTATTTAGGACGCAGAATAAAGGTGGGACTTACAAACAATTTTTAACTGACCAAATAAATCAGTATTATTAGCATCCCGTGGCTTGTAATTTAATCACTCGCCTAAACTGCACTTCCACTCCCACCCCGACACTTAGAACAAGTTGAAGTTGAAGAGAAAGCATTGGAGAGGGGATGACAATCGTGATTTGGTTTCTGAACAATGTAAAATACTTTTGATTTGACTTGTTCCCTATCAGAAGATCATTGTTAAGGTAAATTATATCACATTGTTAATTACATTGTAGGCCTATAACTTTTTTAAAAACATCTTGCTGCACTGTAACTGATATTATGTATGTATTGTGCATGTTCTACAATACAAATATTAATTATGATGTCGAATTACGCCCAGAAAATCAATAAAGCAAAACATAATCCTTCCCCCCAATAATTTTTTTTTTTAATCAACAAAAAACTGAACCAAAAAACCCCCCCAAAAAACAAGACAAATAAAACCCTGTCAAACCAGGAGGCGTAAGGGGAGGGGTGGGTTCTACGGAAAGCGCAGGGTGGCGAACACCTCTCACTTTCCCAGCCATACCACCCCCTCCCCTCCCCAAACAGAGCCATCCCTGGAAGTGTCAGGGTTTTTTAGGGCTTGTCAGCGTGCGGCACGCGGGCAGAAGTATCGCGCGCTCAGTAAACAAAAGTTTGTGACGTCACGACACAAATCAGTAAGCCCGTCCGCCGTCCACGAGTAGCAACTCCGGTAGGGGGCAAGACTCAAGCCCGCTCGCAAGCCTCTGGCACGAGCCGTCCGTTTGCTCGCAAGCCTTCGATTAATCGAGCAGACTCCAGCCCTACTAAATGGCGAACCAGGTAGTGACTCCTGAAACAGAGTCATCCTGCCTCCAGGTCGGGGGTTGAGTCATGAGGCTAACAACCTCTCTCGTAAAAAGAACCTGTTACAGAAACACATACAAGCAAAAACCATTATCTCTGCTTGGCTGATCGTGGATCTTCTCCAAATGGAGAGTTTATGATGCAAGGCAGTGAAAGCCAAAAGGACAGTCACTGCAGTGGAACCCACAAGGAGCACGAGGCAGGGGTAGGCCATGGGAAACATGGAGGAGATGCGTGGAAAGGGACATGAGAGAAATGAAGCTCACTTGGAACGAGCTTGGAAGGATGGCTCAGGACAGAGATAAATGGAAGGAGCTTGTATGTGGCCTATACCCTGCCAGGGGTGAAAGGCATTGATTGATGATGATGTCAGAGATGCCACTAACAACCTCAAGACAAAAGTCTTTTCTTCATAACACTACAAAAGAGCCAAAGACTGCCTGTCGCAGATTTCTCAACAATAGACCACAGGAAGGGACCACTGTTGCCACATTCTTATCAAGGTCACAATCAAGTCAGTAGCACTTCCAAGCACAGATTATTGCACCTGATTCTTTGATAAAGCCTCATACAACAACATGATGAATTATGACAAGCACCTGGTACATCTTCCATGGGATCTGGGATGGCTGCTAGAATGTCATCCGGATGCTCCACATCCACGTCAACTTGCCCAAGATTATCCACAATACCTGGAACAACGATTTTGACAAGAATTAGAACAATGATTTGTGTGTGAATTGGGAACAGTCATTTTAATTTTTATGTGAATTTTCAACTGTTATTTTGATGTGAATTAGGAACAATGATTTTGGTGTGAATTAAGGAAAATGATTTGGACTTAAATCAAGAACAACCATCTTGATGTCAATTAGGAACAGGGTTGTCAATGTGAATTCGAAACAACGATTTGGATGTGAAATTAGGAACAACAATGATGAGAATACAAAAACCCCCAAACATTCCCCAAATTCTGCAGCTGACCTAGTAAGCCCAGATAACAGGAGGTAACATTCATTTAATTTTAAAAGAGGCTCATCAATATGAAGACAGTCATCTTCACAGAATGATGGCACGGACATATTGATGCCATAGTTACAAGTTTCAGGATGTTCTGTTTAAATTTACTGGGAGCTATTATTAAGTACCTAAAGAGTAAGTCTGTATAAAAAGTTGACCAAAAAAAAAAAATTTTTTTAAATCGGTACCAGACGGGGTTCTCTTATCATTCACAGAGGCAGAGGATGAGAACCAACTGACGTGAAAAATGACACCCCAAAAAATAAACCCAAGTTTTCCTTGGACACACCAGCCCGTTGAATGTACAGATTTTCTGACATATGTAATCCTCATATAAAAATAGAATCCTACTGATTCTCTGACAAACTTTCACACGCACAGGCTTGTCAAAGAATAAGCTCAAACATCAAACCAGTTCAGTCACAAGAAAAGGCTGCTCAACAAATCTTCATCTATCCCCTCTGACAAATTCACAATTAAGATTACATTTTTAAAAACTGTTTAAAAAATACATCTATGCAGACTGCACAAAGAGTAACCCTATGCTTCTCATTATCACAGCATGTGCAAAGATATAATCAAGACATGATCAAATAGTGAGCACAGAATTGTAATCATGATAGATACACAAAGACCATCAAAAGGACTTCATAGGAAAAGTTATCTTTTGTGTTTATTGAAAATGGATATAAAAAGCTACCTCGTTTTATTGAATATAATATAAAAAGCCTTCTCTTTTTTAAAAATTGAATATGAAAGTGAAAAGCTATCATTTTCACTGGATATGAAAGTGAAAAGCAATTTTTTTAAAATGCACATTCAAAGTTTTGATGAGTACAAAACATGCTATGACCACGAAACAAACAACCCAGTGCTTCCACCAGCTGAAGCTGAAAAGTAAGGAAAATTCTGCCGGGGTGTGGGGGCCGCAGAGGCCCCCAGCAGGGCCCAGGGACAGCGTCCCGGCTGGGGGTTCAGGGGGCGAAGCCCCCGAAGAAATTGAAATTTAGTGCTTTTAGAGGGTTGAAAATGGCATTTGGGAGCCTGTTTGAAGAGATTGCCTAGACTAGAGCCCATAACATTTATTTTTTCACCAACATTTTGTCTTGTTTGATTTCTTCACCAACATATCTTTCCATTGCTGGCAATGTTTAAAAGCAGGTTCCCCTTTCATTGCAACTATAACTATAATTCAGTTAGTTAATTTGACGTCCACCATTGATAGCAGGCAAACCTGGGAATAATGAATAGATCATGTACCTTCACAATACAGTTGCGCAGCGTATACCCAAATTTTTTCCTCAATTTTCACGTCTGAATGTCGCCCGTCACAACCTCAGAACACCACTTCGAATTATTTTTTATTTTACCTACGGCTGGATCGGGCCGATCGCCCGACTCGATCGCCTGAAACTGAAAACAAACACGTTTGTTTTTGAGGCGACCGAGTCGGGCTATCGGCGCGAACGGCCGATCCCATCCGTAGTCTCGTAGTGGGCACCCGCGTACCAGCATATTATTATTATAATTTCTTTCATCGCGGCCCTTATTGCGTTCACGTGCCGTAGAATCTTCGCATTGATAATTTCTCTAGATCTAGATCTAGACAAATTTGCTAAAAAAGTTTCTTTCTGACAGTAATTTTTTTGTCTAAGATCACAAGTCATTTTACTTGATCAACACGCAGAATTTCCAACCGCGGCAACAATCCGAAGATAGACAGAAGGAATGAGTGAATGACAGAAAGGAAGAAATTGGCACAAAAGGTTCGCCAGATTTTGATCCATCTGCAGGTAAAAAATGTACTGCCGACCAACTCGCAATGAATTCAAGGGACATAGCGGTATAATGGCCGATTGCAGGAAAAGCGCAATCTGGCAGGTTTCAATAACTTTAACTTGTTGCCGAGAGAATTACCGTAAATATCCGTAACTGCAAGACGACAGGAAGGCGAGTACGGAATTTCGGCAGTCCTGCGCTGTCGCAGTTTTTTTTTTTACAGAGGGAGTTGATGATGAAGGAGGAACAAGTACGGAACTGGCAGAAAGTACCGATTTCCGTAAAAATACGGAAGAGTGGAAGCACTGCAACCACAAAAGAAAACAATCCCCACCTTTTTCAGGATCATACTCTCCGTCGTCCTCATCACTGTCGACTTTCTTCATCACCTCATCTTCATCTCCTCCCTCCTCTTCTTCCTCCTCCTCCTCACTGTCACTGAGCACAGGGGGTGGTCCCGGGGGAGGGCCAGGTGGCCGTCTCTTCTGGCTGTGTAGCTGGATGGGGACCTGTGGGCCAGCCATCATGGGCGGTCTGGGGAGACACATTGGGGGGGGGGGATTATTCATCTATAACTTGAAGGTAAAAAAAAATACCACTTATAATAAACCATCACTTAATATTTTCACTATGAAGGGCTTCAGAGGCACTGCACTGCAGCGTAGCGGAGCATTAATGTCAAATCGAAATGCACTGAAAGAAGAAACAAGAGGCAAGTTTTTCTGAGAGAAAAAAATAGAATATCCCTTTTCAAATTTCTTTCTCTGTACCATATGACTTATAGCAAGTATAAGAGACTATACTTTTGCAGCAAATTTTACTATTTAGATATGTCTTTATCTGTTTCAGTGGGTAAGTTCAAAGATAAGACAAGCACACTCACTAGATTCAATCATATCAAATTCACAGACTTAGAAAAGTAACAAAAAATAAAAGTTTCAACTTTCTAATTCTAAACAAGGTCTTACCCATATGCTGACGTCTTTTTTAGAATGGACTGTGGCTGCATGTGCATGAGAGGCATGGGAACTCCCGGCATGCCTGGGAGAGCCATGGGCATAGGCATGTCTGTGGGGAGGGGGATGGCGCCGGGAACTGGGGAGCCACAGACACGGCCAGTTAGAAAGACACAAAAATGACACAAAATCCTTCCATAATCTCTGTATTAAACCTTTCAGGACGCCTTTCAGATAACAAAAAGACATAACTTTGTTGAACAAATACTGATACATGATTTGACAGACACATTTTTTTTTCCTAAAGTACTTTATTCCCCACCACGATATCTGAATTTAAGGCATGGATTACTATTACCGAATGGCATCATGCAGAAGAGTTAATGCTCAGATGCTACTGGATCGCTAACAACAACAACAAGGCATGGATCATCAATAAACAAAATTTTAAAAAGAGGAATACAAGTTTCTAGATGAAATGTCTTAGAAGAACTCTAAGAACATCCTGGAGACAGAAAATAAAGATTGAAGAGGTACTAATGAAAGACACAATTATATTTTTTAAAAGTTAAGTTCTCTCTGTCCTCTCCCCATGTCATATGCACACTAACAAATGTGGGTATAAAATCCCCCCCCCCCCTCCCCTAACAAATCTGGGCTTCTGGGCTATGTTTTAGTTCATTCTTCCATAGTCTTGTTTGCCTTTCAGTTTAGTTTAAGTAAGAGTTTTATGGCACTTGCAACACAAAGAGGACATATAAGTGCCAAAGATTAGAGGTGTTACTAGAGAGTACATACAGAGAAAAGAAGAACGAGAGATAAGGACAATACATAGATGTTTGATAGGAAAGAAGGAATAAACCATAACACTACACTTGTCAAATACCGACCTGTAGAGTCAATATAATGGAGGTTACATCTCACTAAGAACAGATCAAGATAAAAGAAAAACAGACAAGAAATAGTAAGAGCTGGCCACACAAACGCACCCGCTCATCACTATTGGCACCTCTTCTGATTACACTCTCTCGATGAATGATATCATCATTATCAGGTGCCAGATCTGAGACAGACATCAGCGATCATGGTTCGCCATTCATTCCTTTCCTTAGACACTCTCAAAAAAGCTATACATGTACTATCCGGATATTTCCCTATCATCCATCTGTTTAGGCTCTCTAAAGAAAGTTGCTCTAGGTCTACCCGTGCCTCATTTGCCTTCAAAAAAAAAAAGGCGGCCACACTGTAAAGAACACTGTATGTTAGGACACATAAACCATACATACTTGATGGATCAACTGGTGCATCTGGCAATGGAATTTGGTCAAGCTGCACTTTCTCAGCATTTCGCACTTGATCTGAAAAGGTAGACAGAATGCAAAAGAAATAGGACGAAGCCCTGTAATCAAAACATCATGCTTAAAAAGAAACATTGGGCTTGAGTTGCTCCACATTTTAAAATATAAACTTATGGTGCAACTGCATGACAGATAAATAAGGCATACACATCAGGCCTGGCACAGGCAATCTTCAAAACATACGGGATGTTGTGTAGAGATTGTACACTAAATACCAAGTTCAAAAAGAAGATAAGAAAAACGAAAAGTGTTTGTAATCTGAGTGTTGTTTTTTGATACGGTTTTACCAAGTCCAGTGGAAGGTAAGTTTTAATCAATTTCATGTAAATTGTGTTTTTTAATTTTTGTTCATAAAACATGGAAAAGGTGCTTTCAATTGTTTTCTTGTCTACGAATGAAAGTGGTATAAATATTGCACCTAATGGGAAGCACTCTGAGATCAAGCATTAATTTTTTTAAAATTAAAATTAACACTAAAACTGTTCTCAACCTTTCTCTTTGAGGATCTATTGAACGACGAAAATCTACACTCAGTTAAAAGTTACAATTTAAAAAAGACATGCATCAAAATCAGTGCACTTTCAAATCAATCTCAATCCAGAAGTCAATTTGAATAATAAGAAATCATAAAAAGGTGCATACAAGGATTACGATGAAACCCACACAGAACAGAAGTGGGATACATACCAAAATACAACTGGAGCTGTGACCTTGTTTTCTCATATTCAATGTTTGCCTTCTTCAGTTCGATGGCGTATTCAGGTCGTTCTTTTTCCTGTATAACAAAAATAAAACAGTAAAACTAAAAAAATGAACAGCTACAAATTTTGAAATAAAGTCTTATATATAAAAAAAAGAAGCAGATCTTGATCTCTTCCCTCATGACACAAGATGCCTTTTAGAATTAATCACGTAGTTAATACATCTGCGTCTGGGATTTTTTGCTAAATCACCCATCAGTGACGCTCTGTAAATTCTGACCCTTCAGAAATAGCTGCAACACGGTCGAGTGAACCAAAAACAATACTTTGATGTATCCTGTCAAATTTCTTATGACACTCGTTAAATCATTGACCAGCTACTCCAATACAGTATGGAGCAGGTATGAAAATGTGTGTTGTCAAAAGTACGGTCTAGACAGTGCTTTTTATGACAGTGCTCTGTCAAGTTTCTAATGACACTTGTTAAATCATTGACCAGCTACTCCAATGCAGTATGGAGCAGGTATGAAAATGTGTGTTGTCAAAAGTATGGTCTAGACAGTGTGTTCTATGACAGTGCTATAATAAAGACTATTACTGTTGAACAGGGCAACTTATTAATAGTTGGTGTACACTTACGTAGAGTTTGAAGACTCTGTCAAATGTTTCCCTCAGTTTTTTCCGCTTTTCTTTCAAGACTTTCTCATTCAAGGACGGAGGCTGCATGGGGTTGTACTCTGAAAAAATTATTGGTTATGAAGAGCCATCACTTTACGGAGTACACAAACGGGAAACATTATCCAAAAAATAAATAGTTAAAAAAAGAGGGTTTACTGAATGCCACAAATCGTAGAACAAGTAATTGTAATCCTTGTGAGCTGCTCCTATAGACTGAAAAGATTTTATTACAGGGTACATAATACAATGCTGACAACTTATTCAGTGAAATACACACCAACAGGCCAGACATTAGAAACAAAGGTAACCACTCCCCCATTATCCTGTCTCAATAGTTTACTGAATCTAATTAATATTAATATAACCAAAAAAAAAACCCCAAAAAACCGAATCAAATGAGGAAACATATTTTTTTTTAGACATGAAAGTAACATACCCATTCTGTCAATCACTTCCATTTCTTCGAGAAGCTTTAATGGGTCTTTGCCTTTCAGGACAGCTGTTCTCACCATGATCCTCTGTTTTTTGTTCTGCAACCAAACACCAAAACAACAATTAAAATTTTCCAAATTCCACAAATCATCGTCACAGTTTTTAAATGAACTGTTTGTTCCCCTATTTCAAACAACATCATCAAAATTCAACATAATCTTAGACACCAAACATTTTACATTGACATCCGAATTTTACATTTCACAATTTACTAACTTTCCTGTGAAAACAATCTGTCTGATTATTTTTTAAACTTGAAAACAAGAAAAAAAATGTGAATAAGAGAAACACCTAGTACATACCATCTTGAAAACTTTCAACTATTTCAATGCTTTGGAGCCATTCTTTTTTTTTTTTTTTAGAGTGGCAGTGATGACAGAATCTCTATAGTCATCATTATATTTCATAACCTACGAACCCTTGTGACTGACCTGAAGTTCACATACTTTTAACAGGAGTTTCTTTTTATATTTTTAGAAATTCTAGTTGAAATATGTAGGCTTAAAACTACTGACATGGTAGCCAAACTATGAAAACAAGGCTTACCTTTTTCAGTTCCCTTTTTCGTGCTTCCTTTCCTGTGAAAAAAAAAAAAGTACAGCATTAAGAAAAAAGGGCACAATAATGAAACCACTTTGGAAATCTAATCGTCCTTTCTGTTACAGAACTGTTTTGAAACCATAGATCTGTTTCACTTTATATTGAATTATAATACTTATAGAGCCATTGCCAAAACGTGGGGAAAAACACACACATCTCACATTAGTGTGCATAAAATGTGATGCATTAGTATTTATTCCTCCAAAACTTATACACAAGTCAGATATAGGATGTAGAACCTGCATTAGCAGTTTCAGACCACATGTCAGCTTTATAATCTTGAGTTTGTAAATTTTGTGCCAAAAATGTTCGTTTTTTAGTGATTCCTGGAGTGTCATTTTGAGCACACCAATGCAAACTTCCAAGAATGTCCAAAATTTAGTATTTTTGGGTGGGGGGGTTTTACGTGTGCTTTGATCCTATGTTATTTGTCATTGAGAAAGGTTAACTTGCTCAAGAAATCGGTTTATTTGTTTGCAAATAGACGAACAATTCGGATTACTTGTGCGTCTGTCGTGTCGTCACGGACTAGGTGTTTCAGAAAACACCATTATTTTTCAGTAGAATCACCGTATCTGGTTAAATCTTTGCCTATCGTCGTTTATTCAATACTTCAAAAGCCGCGATGCGCGAAAGGAACGTCGGGTTCCTAGATCTACGATTTCAGTCGGCTGTTTAACATTCGCCGTTATTGTCGTCAATTTGCGACGTGCCGGAAGTCCGAATTTCGCCCACTTTTGTTTTGAACGGGTCATCAACAGTGCCCGGATATAATTGTTTTCTTGAGTGACTTCCCCTTACCCGCTTCCCCAGAACAACGGAAGCAACGGGGGAAACAGAAAAACGAAAGTAGTCATTGCCTCCAGCGTCCGGTACGCACAAGAATTTTGCGTTGAATGTGACGTACTGAGCTGTTTTGCGTGTTTTTAGGCTACTCTGTTGAATATTTTAGTGAAATTGCGGTGTTTACACTGGATTCCTGGAACAAGAGTGTGATGTGTGAACAGACTTCGAGAAATGGATCATTTCTGTGGTTACGGATTTAGCTTTTGTGCTCAGTGATGACGTTTGGGGTGTCGTCATGCAGCCGTACAAGACTGACTGACGTACTAGAAATTACATTGTCCTAAGAGCAAACATTTTTTAAGTAATGCGTGCTCTCTTTACTCAAACAAATAAACAAACATGTCCTTGTTTATCTGTCTAAATCAAAAATACACATTTGTTCTTTGTTGGTATGATATACCCTTTTCCAATACATTGTGTCATCATTGTTATGTACAAGTAATATTTGTCATCATTGCTAATATCAATAAGTTTTCAACATATATTTCATATGCAAGATTCATTTAGAAGCAAAATACGCCTTTATTGATCTGTGTATCTCTTAGTGCAAATTTGTTCTTTGTAGGCATGATTTTACCTTTTCCCAGTATGTTTTGTCATCACTGTTATGTACGAGTACTGTTTGTCATAATTAGCAACATAATTGTGATCGTCCACTGTCTTTGATATGACCTGATATCTGTTTCAAAGCAAAAGAAACCTCTCCTGGGTTTTTTTTAATTCTTAAAAGTGCGCTTTTCTCTGTGGAGGCAAGACTTTTACCTTTTCCTGTACATTGTGTCATCATTGTTATGTACAAGTCATGTTTGTCATCACTGTTATGTACAGGTCAGCTCAATTGATTTTGTGCTTTTGCCTCATATTAGTTTAAAAATTGTTTTACACATGTGTTTTTCTGGTACTGAGGCTTTGATAACTGTATTTGTACAGCCTTTCACTATTGTGATGTGTTGTCAATGATAATGTCCAATGTGTATTCTTTCTTGTACATAACAATGATGACATGTTCTGTGCACTGTGTTTACTAAACAAATGGAATTTAAAGTCCATAATTTGCCTTGCTGCTTATCTGTTTTTGTCATCACAGTTCATCATCATCATCATCCAGTGCCAGATCTGCAACAGACATCGGCGATCATGATTTTCCATTCATTCCTTTGTTCGGATGCTCTCAGAAAAGCTACGTTTTCCTGATTTTTCCCTGTTACCCTTTGTTTAGGTTCCATAAGTATGTTGTTCTGGGCCTACCCCTGCCTCGCTTGCCCTCAATTTTGCCAGTGAGAGCTAGATGTTCAAGACCCTTATGTCTATTCAGGTGTCCCAAAAACTGCATTTGTCGTTTCCTGATTGTCCTGAGCGCCCCACGTGGGCTTCATCAAGCACTACCTCATTTGATTTCTTTTCCTTCCACGATACTCTTAGCAGTCTCCTAAGAAACCACATTTCTGTTGCCTCTATTTTATTTTCACTGTCTTTAGTGATTGTCCAGCATTCACAGCCATATAGAAGGGTTGAACAAACATAGCATTTCAGGACTTTCATTTTGGTGTTCATTGATATGTTTCTATTTTTCAGGATTGGGCTCATTTTATTGAAACTAGCCTTAGCCATTGCAGTTCTCCTTTTTATTTCTGCGGAGGATTTGGCATCAGATGTTATCATATATCCTAGATATTTAAACTGTTGGACTTGTTTGATCTTTTCACCTTTGCTAATGAGATTACAACTAGGATTTGCTGCTTTTTTGGATATTACCATGCATTCTGTTTTCTTTACATTCAACAATAATCCTTTATGTTCACTTTCTTTTACAACAGTACCTAGAAGCATTTGAAGGTCCTTTTCGGAGCCTGCTATCAAAACCGTGTCATCTGCATACCTGATGTTATTAATATTTTCTCCATTAACTTTGAGGCCTGGACATTCTTGTATGTTTCTAAGGATTGTTTCACTGTACATGTTAAAGAGGTCTGGTGACATAACACATCCTTGCCTCACTCCTCGCCTAATCTGCTTATATTCACTGTATTCTCCATTAATTCGTACAGCAGCGTTTTGGTCCCAGTACAAATTTCTGATAATTCTTAGATCTTTTCCATCTATGTCTAGCTTTTCCAGTATTTTAAATAGCTCATCATGTCTAACTTTATCGAACGCCTTTGAATAATCTATGAAACATAAATACAGATCTTTCTGTGCTTCAATACATCTTTCCATTAACATTTGTAAAGTGAATATAGCATTTCTGATGCCCTTGTCAGGAACAAAGCCGAATTGCGTTTTAGATATCTCTGGTCTTACACTTTTTCTCAATCTTCCCATTATTACTCGCAACAATATTTTTGTAAAATGACTCATAAGGCTAATTGTTCTATGCATAATATCACACTCAGTGGCACCTGGTGTTTTAGGTAAAGCTATAAAAACTGATTTCATCATATCTTCTGGGATCTCACCGCTGTCATAAATAGCATTTAGGAGCTTTGTTGTTATTTCAGTGCCTAGTTCTTCGAGCGCGACAATCACTTCAACTGGAATATTATCTGGCCCTGTGGCTTTTCTTTGTTTCATTTTCCTAATGGCAGCTTGTACTTCTGCTTTCAGTATTGGAGGTCCATTTATTTAATTCTTTATTACCGGTTTTTCTCCTCTAATATCTTTGAAAAGTTCTTCTATGTATTCTGACCATCTGTTTAAGACATCCCCGTTGTCCATTAAAATATCCCCTCCCTTTGATCTTATGCATCCTGTATTTGAGCATCCTTTTATCCCACTTATTTCTTTGATTTTTGAATGCATGTATTTGCTGTCTTTGTTTTGGTTCTTCTCTATTTGTTGACACTGATCGTTTATCCATGTTTCTTTTGCTTCATTGCATTTTTTCTTTATTTTCCTGTTTAAGATGTTGTACTTTTCTACATTTGATTTTGCCTTCTTCTCTCTTCCATTAGGTTTAATATGTCCTGGGTCATCCATTTTTATTTGCTTTTTTAGCTTTCGGGGGGACATTTTCTTCCATAGCTTCTATTATTGAGTCTTTCATTTTCCTCCATAGTTCATCCGATTTAGTAATGTTTTCCAAAACTTGAAATTTATTTCTTACATCTATGGAGAAACGTTCTTTCATTTCTTGATTTGTCTTTAAAAGACCAATGTCAAATTTATGTTCATACTTTGACTTTTTGAGTTTCTTTAGTCGTATCCGGATTTTACACACGACTGGTACATGATCACTATCACAGTCTGCTCCTGGCATTGATTTAGATGATTTTATTGTGTTTCTAAAACGTTTCTGAAAAAGTATGAAGTCTATTTGATTTCTACTTCTATCGCCAGGACTCTTCCAAGTGTATCTTCTTCTTGGGTGATTTTCATACCAGGTTTTTGACATCATAAAGTTATTTTCTCTACACCATTCTACCAGTCGTTCCCCGCGTTCATTCTCTCTACCCAGCCCCCATGGCCCAACTATATATCTTCTATACGTGTACTTCCTACTTTGGCATTAAAGTCTCCCATGACTATCTTTAGATCTTGTGATTTTAACTGTTTTATTGCCATATCAAGGTCTTCATAAAAAGTCTCAATTTCCTCGTTGTCATGCTCTGATGTTGATGCGTATATTTGGATGACACCTATGTCAAAAGGTTTTCCCTCTAATTTAGCCATGATGACTCTATCTGACACTCCCCAAAAACCTTTGATGCTCTTTGCTGTTGCTTCGTCCAATAAAATTCCGACTCCTCTTTCATGGGTTTTTCCTCCTGAATATATAATTGTTTTGGATCCTCTTTTAATCAAGCCTGCCCCCTCCCATCTAACTTCTGAAAGGCCTAACATATTTAGCTTCATCCTATCCATTTCCTGTTCTATATTATCTAATTTGCCATCACTGTTACAAGAAATACAGTGAGTAGTCGTCAAACCAATAGACCCATATCTCCAAAACCATACATCTCCTTGCTCTGATACTCTAGGAATATGAGCACTAAATGTCAATCTGTGACTGACAGAAAAGAGTGTCAAATTGGTAAGAAAAATTTTTTTGCACCACTGAGTCTCAAGTCAAGAGAGTCTCACGTTTTGGCAATTGCTCCCAAAAAAGGCCGGCAGACCAACAACAAACAAAAGTGGGGATGTTTTGAGTGGGCTACATACAAATCCTAACCCGGTAGAAGTGCATTTTAGGTTTGTAAATTATTAGACTCAATGTACAACAAAAACAGCCCCCTGCGGAACTCCTCCCGAAAGTTGTGTCTAGGCCTAGCCTAGTGCCTAGTGTAGTGGATGCCTGCAGTGCATTGGCCCTCCTGGGAGTGTGAGTGATCGTTTAAAAAAATGTTTTTCATGTAGGAAATGAACCAAAGATAATTTATCTTAGATGTACAATTGTTGCAAAAGCATTTAAATTCAAAATCAACCATCTCATGTCTCAAACTCATCAACGCTGCGGCAATAAAGTTGCCTGAGTTGCTCTTCTTTTCTATTTTCTATCTCCGTAGCCGTAAACTGCAGAGCAGGTTGAACTGCGATATGTAGAGAATCTAGAATACTTACGAAACTGATCTGTGGGGTTCATATATTTCCCACTCTTGGTGGTGTTTATGGATCTTCGACCCATCTTGGATTCTTCTTCCGTATATTCACCAACAAACTAAGGGTAAAGTAGGAGCGTTTGTTGACTTCACAATACAAACTAAGCTATCCTCGCAAGCATCAATATTCGGCGGCCATGATTTCACCATTACAGGCCAGATTTTAGCGAGTTTCTTATTAACGTTTTATGTGATGAACTACACACAGGATCACAGATTCCTTCGTTTATAATTTCATTTATACAGATACAATGATTACTATAATCATATAGCGATACTTTGATTGACTTATTGACTGTTCCATATAAACACGTGCTTTATTCAATCAGAGTAATATTTCTCTAGGCCCAAAGCTATATTGACCAACTAGGCAAGTAATTTTCGTGTCCGATGAAATAAAAATGCCTACCATGGTGGCCTGAGTGGAAAAGCAACGGAACAAATAGAAAGAAGAATTCTATTTTGAATAAAAGAGTTTTGGTTTAGAATCTTTCATTGACTTGAAAATGTGATACAATACAGTACAGTACAATACAGTACAGTACAATACAATACGCCTACAATACAATAGACCTGATAATCAGTACAGTTTAGATTAACTAGCCTTGCACTGAAGGTAATGTAATTTATAGGCCTATAATAGGCCAGTAGTATATCATAACACGCCACATGCACACACGCACACACACACACACACACACACACACACACACACATACATACATACATACAGACACACACTC
>NW_004797972.1:385596-387078 GCF_000002075.1 Aplysia californica
ATATAAAATATTATAATTATACACACACGTACACAAGCACCCATTGCTCATCCCCCTTCCCAGCCAAGCAAACACAGGAAGATAAACATACATACATGATATAACATACATAACATAACATAACATAAACATAAACATAAACACAAACATAAACATAAACATAAACATAAACATAAACATAAACATAAACATAAACACAAACATAAACATAAACATAAACATAAACATAAACACAAACATAAACATAATCATAAACATAAACATAAACATAAACATAAACATAAACATAAACATAAACAGAAACATAAACAGAAACATAAGCCTATAATAATATCCTATATTATGATGATGATGATAATGATATAAAAAAAACCCATTAAAAATGTAGGCTACTCACCCGATCAGGAAGATCCCCGCGCCAATGATGATAGAACCTGCCCCAATAGTGTACTTGACCTTGGTCACCACCTCCTTGTGACAGGCAGTACACTTCACCGGCTGAGGGTTACCCTTGAGGGACACTGTGGGCGCAATATCACAAGAATGTGGGAGTTAACATTTTTTTTAAAAACCATAAGATGTGTCGGAGCGTGGTAGAATCAGGCGCTCGTCAGTTTCTCTGCATTCGGAGTTACAGTGTATTGGTATTCAGAAAGAATTGCCAAACAGGTGGGAAAATGCTCGATTTTCGATTTCATTATTTTGACAAGTGCCTGATTTCACCACACACTGTGCGCGCAATATCACAATAATGTGGAAGTTAACATTTTAAAAAATTTTAAAATCATAGATGTGTCGGAACGCGGTAGAATCGGGCGCTCGTCGGTTTCTCTGCATACGGAGTTATTGGTATTCAGTAAGAATTGCCAAACAGGTGGGAAAATGCTCGATTTTCGATTTCATGATTTTGACAAGCGCCTGATTTCACCACAATGCCTCACAAAAACATTCTACTTCATTGATCTCCTTGGGAGACGTGTTTTGCGAAGGCGTACATAAATGAAATACGCAATAAGTCAACTCTTTGCATTCACACTGTTGTGTCTCAGTCTAAACAAGAGGGATAACTTCCTTATTTATACAGATTTGTCAATTCTGCTTTCTGTGTCTGATGTTTTAAAAGACAGTCAACAATATGCATACAATAAAATGTGCAGATTCATATCTTCTGATTTAGTACATGGTGGTGGTCGGAAATGTGCAACAGAATTGCTACCCGGACATGGGTTGTCGGGAGCCTAGAGAAGGAGGCAAAGTAAGTGAGGGGGTGGGGGCAGAAAGTGGAGACGAAAGCAGACGACAAAGCATTGCTAAAGAGCAGGAAGGGAGGTGAAAGGAGACAATTTTAGAGCAAAAAAATGTTTCCGCTGCTACCCGGAATCGAACCCAGGACCTTTGAATGAGAGGTGAGCACCTTAAGATATCAAATAAACATCCCCCTCCCCTTTTCCGCTTATTAGTTTTTTGTTTTTTGCGCCCCCC
>NW_004797972.1:390294-391365 GCF_000002075.1 Aplysia californica
AAAGAAAGAAAGAAAGGAAAAGAAAAGAAAAAAAAATGATTTTAAAATTAAAGTTTTAAAAAAGAAGAAAAATAAAACATCGCTACCTTAAATTAGAATTACAAAGTTTCATTAGCTCAGCACCTACCTAGAATCTAGTTCTGAAAAATTTGACGTAAACAATTTTGAGTTCCAGAGCATGTCAAGCTATTTCGAATGCAGTTCTTTGAATATCTTGAAAAAGACTCCGAACAATTTTGCAATTTTGATAGAGAAGACAGAACGTTTGGTTTATGACCTCATGGTGTTAATAACTCGAACGGCCAAAAGTGTCATATTGATTACAGAACTAAGTAATTATTATTTTGAGGTAGCTACATGCTTACCACACTCTTCAAACATTCTATCATCCCCATTGAGACCAAAGTCAAGCTCATTAACTCTATCTTCATCCCCACCTTAACCTACCAGTGCCAGACATGGACCCTGGCAAAAAGTCTGGAACGTAAGATAACCACCTGCGAGGTGAGATGTCTAAGGAGAGCCGTCAACAAAACTAGACGGGGCATGGTCAGAAACAACAAGATCAGAGAAATGGTGGGAACAACACCTGTCCTCAACTACATTCGAAGGCAAACAATCAGGTGGTTTGGACATTTCACACGTATGGCACCTCACCAGCTTGCCAGTAAAGCCTACTTTAGGAAAGTAGCAGGGTTCAAGGCAAGAGGAAGACCAAGAAAGACTTGGATCTAGGGTGTGAAGGATACCCTGAGAACATACAATATCCCACCTAGTAAGGCCATCAAACTTGCTAGAGACAGGGAGCTCTTTTTCCCCTCGACACCCTTGAGGTACAAGAGGACAGATAAAGTTAAGTAAAGTGAGTTATAAGAGGTAGCGAAATGTATGTACCTGGCTCTGGGACGTCCTTGCCTGGGAGCACTTTAAGTGGGAGGGCGGGTTCTGTCATGTCTCAGGCCTAGAGGGGTCTGTGGAAGGAAGAAGAAATGGCACTATGTCTGAGAGAATGAATGGAATGATGATGATGATGATGATGATGATGATGATGATGATGATGATGATGATGAT
>NW_004797972.1:391901-393383 GCF_000002075.1 Aplysia californica
CACACACACACACACACACACACACACACATACACGTACATGCACACTTACTCAGAAACACAAACACACAGACACACAGACAAACAGTCATGTTTGTTTTTGTATCTCGAGTTTATTACAGTAAATGATACGAGTCTTATTCCAAGTACGCAAAGGGAACCGGCACCCGGCGAGCATAAAACTATTACGCCATGTCAAGAGCAAAAAACGAATGCGATTGCACAACAATAGCTAAAAATAAGAATCCCAATGAAATACATTTACGTCATTATAACTGTATTTCTTTTCAACTGTTGGTTGATTTAGTGTTGTTAGATTTCCTATTCAACAACACTTAACAATAAACCACCAGTCAAACAAATGTTATGAAGTTAGGAGTCCACAAGCTTTTAAAATTGGCACCCTCACAATTTCCAGTTAGTGACTACTGTCGTTTTTCCCATACAAAGAGGGCTCATGTCAGTCCTATGTAGCTGAAAAGATTACTGACGTCTGTTGTTTAGCGGTTAGGCGGACGCAGAAGAGCTGAGTTCGGTTCCAGAGTGGGCAGAATTTTTATCGAGTATCTCGGTCTTTTTTCTGGGACGTTATATATCCATCTCTCAGCCTAGGGTTGAAGGTCGGATGCTAAGTGATCTAAATTTTTTCGAAGGGAGCGTAAAAACACTTACATTGAAAAAAAAGAAGACTGATTAATCGATATAGAAATGAAAGCTATTGTATTCAAAAGAACAACTAAAAAGACCCCCCCAAAAAAAAACAACAACAACCCAACAACAACAAACAAACAAACAAACAAACCCAACAACAACAGCAACAACAGACAAACAAGAGTCCTAAAATACATTTACGTTACTTTTAGTCCTTACCCATACAAGAAGGACTCAAGTCACCCCTACACAGATAAAAGATCGATTGATCGAGATTAAAAAAAGAGGTGCTATTTCACCACAGCAGTTAGAAATGAGAACCCTATGTGCCGAACGTTACTTTTAGCTCTCGCACATGCAACTAAAGCCCATGCCAGTGATACACAGATAAAAGACTGGTTTTATAAAGACAAATTTTCAGTAACACGCACCAGGTGAATGTTTCACAAATACAACGATGAAATAATTATTATTATTATAAAATCGAAGTTATACTTGTAGATTCTCCAGGGAATAATATCGACTGTTGAAAGAGAAACACACACAAAAAAACACACTGTGGCCCATGCAACTAGCCAGTGTTTTATTTCTTGTCGGTAATCCCTTCACTCGATCCTTCTTTCCCTTCCTGATCGATGAGATCAATCGATCGATCGGCCTGACGAAGGTTACGCAGTTGGGTCATGGTTTTTTTTAGGTGACCAGACAAACATGTGTGTTTACTTTGGTCTCTGACGCGTGTTCACTGTGGTCTGTATGTGCAATGCACGCAATTGACTATCTATCTATCTATCTATCTATCTATCTATCTATCTATCTATCTATCTATCTA
>NW_004797972.1:395171-396929 GCF_000002075.1 Aplysia californica
ATGTGTGTGTGTTAGTGTTAGTGTGTGTGTGTGTGAGTGTGTGTGTGTGTGTGTGTGTGTGTGTGTGTGTGTGTGTGTGCGTGCATATGGGCATGTATGCCTTTGTGTAGGTGTAAAGGAGAAAGAATGACCTATCGTTTTTCTCCTCCTCCTCCTCCCCCGTATCCTCCTCCTCCTATTCATCATCATCATCATCATCATCATCATCATCATCATCATCATCATCATCATCACTTATTTATGAACACTCTTTTTGATACTAACAACAAGTAACTCATTATAACTCTTTTATTGTTTATTCAAATAACATAAACGTATTTTCACACATTTATTTTCATGTAAAAAAATCAATTTATAAATAACTGAATATAAAAATATATTGTACATTTTTCCAAAAAAGAGAAAAAGACAAAATGGACGGTATATTTTGTGACCAGGACATTAAAATTGTGTCCAGTATCAGTTCAATAGGACACATATAAACTTTGAAGTATCTTAATGACTTTTCAACTTCTCATTTTAACGAGTTTTAATGAAGACAAACATTCAAATTATCGTGCTAGTACTGAGCAACGGAGAAAGAAGATGATTTACTTTTAGTTAGGTTTAGTAGAGGTTTTACGGCGCTCACAACTGCATAAGGTCATACGAGCGCCAGAAGATTAGAGGTGCCACAAGAGAGTAACAAACATAAAAAAGAAGAAGGGGAGATAGGGACGATAGATGTTCCATAGAAAAGAAGAAGCATACCACACCAGAGCACCCGCCAACCGCCCTCGATGATTTACTATCTCTACTAACGAAAGCCAGGCCATACCAGTAAGATGTATAGTGAACATCCTCAACCGTAGAGTGAGGCCCGTTGTAGAAGGAAACAAGAGAAACATACATTGTGGAGAAAATGGTGATAGGGTATAGGTTTAACGCCCCTCTCAACACAATTAGGTTATTTAAGAGGCGGGACCTCCGCGTTTAACATCCATCTACGAAAGGGTCGAGCCAAATGGTTATTTCGTGTAAAGTGCCTTTCATAAGGACACAACGTCGGACCGAGCTGAGGCTCGAACCCCCGAACCAGCAACCATTCGATTACGGGTGCGGTTGTCTAACCACTAAATTACCGACGCCACTATACCTGTCTCCGCGTTTTTATGCAAAAAAAATTGAAATCATACAAACTGAGCCCAAAAATGTGGAATTATGCGATTCTGTTAATTTCAACAAAGAACGATAAAGGAAAATAATAAGAAATTACACAAAAAATGATAAAATTTTGCTAAATTATGCGGGGTGCATAAAACCCCGGGGACAGCTATACAGTTGGGATTTAGTAAATGAAGGGGGATGCACAGATGACATCTTCTCACTGAAAAAAAAAAGAAAAAGCTATATATAGAACACAGTAGAAACCTGGGCATAATGTTCGTAGATCAGAAAAAGGCGCTAAATTACTGAGTCGATGGGGATAGGCCGTGACAGATTTTGAAAATCTATGGAGTGATATTTCTCTATGTAACATTAAATCACTAGATCTAGATCTATACGAAAATAGCCTGGGTTGTGCAAGAACTGATGAGGGAAACACTGACTGGTTCACAGTGACACCAGGAGTCAGACAAGCTTTCACCCTTACCCTTCACAGACCACAGTGACACCAGGATTCAGACAAGCTTTCACCCTTACCCTTCACAGACCACAGTGACACCAGGATTCAGACAAGCTTTCACCCTTACCCTTCACAGACCACAGTGACACCAG
>NW_004797972.1:398433-399599 GCF_000002075.1 Aplysia californica
CCCAAAGAGCATTATACCACTCAACTGAACAAAGCTACGTAGCTTAGGAGAAATGTGAATGAAAATGAGCACAACTAAGTCAGATGTAATAGAGATATCCAAATTCAAACGCCATTAATAAATGTCCAAGTCAATAAGACACAGCTAAAACATGTTTAAGAATTCAAAATGCTTTGAAATCACAGTCACGTCAGATTGGAAAATGGAACCGATAGATTCAAACTCCAATACAAAAGGCAAATGCGGTCACCTTCCAATTTGGCACCCCCTCTCCTCCAATCAAAATTGATCTGTGTTTGTCTCCCTAAGGATATGGAGACAAAGATCAATTTTCACACCAACTTTCTGCTACCAGTGCCAAACATGGACTCTCAATAAAGTACATTATGTATATTCTAGCAAATCAAGATCACAGCATGTGAATCGGAATGTCTTAGTAAGACAATCAATGGAATGAAGACACTGGACAACAAGTGGGTATCGAAATGAGCATGTAGTTCACAAAAAGACAACAAATCAAAATAAGTTTGGACACGATATGAGAATGAAGTTACTGTAGCCTGTCCCCGTGGTTTTATGCAAAAGAAATTCTGAAATTATGCAAACTGGGCCCAATAATATGAAATAATGCGATTCTGTTAATTTAACAAAGAATGATAAAGGAAAATAATCAGAAATTATGCAAAAAATGATCAAATTTTGCTAAATTATGCGGGGGGCATAAAACCACGGGGACAGTATGGCAGACCTCAAAGGTCTACAACATGAGATTTAATGGGTTTAAAGCAAGAGGGAAGCCAAGAAAAAAGACGGATAGACGGGAATCAAAGTTGCTCTTCGAAGGGACATCATGACGATCCAAACAGCTGAAAACTTGACCACATCTGAGAACTGCATCTCCCACGATATCTTGCGGTACAAGAGGACAGAAGAAGTAAATCAGTAAAAGTCTAGGCTTTCTCAGATCTGAGAAAGCCTAGGTAAAAGTACGTAAACTAAATAGTAACAAAAAGAAGTCAAGTGAGAGTTTAAATATTATTTCTCGACATTCTGATGTTTTGCCTGATCGTGTCATAACGACAACTTTCTGTGCTTCTCTTTGTTTCCGATTTCCGTTTTACTCTGCTCTTCTCTTCTGTGGTTTCTGAGCTCCTGTGTACCCCCCC
>NW_004797973.1:2563-5177 GCF_000002075.1 Aplysia californica
CTAGATCTATTCACTTCTGTATTATAAGTGAGATCGTGTTATTGGCGTGTATACCATGCAGTACTCAGATACTAACAAATAGATCGATCTAATCCTTAATATGCATAAATGTCCTGTTTTTGTTACCTCCTACTTATTTCAATTCTCATAGTCAATGACCGTCAGCTACGAATAAGACCAGGACACCTAAAAAAGTGACACGAGGAAAAAAGAAAAAGAAAACAACAAAATCAACAACCACAACAACAACAACAAACATAAAACCCAGCAACAACAACGCCCAACAGCACCACAACAGAAACAACAACAACAACAACAACAACAACAACAACAACACACACACACACACACACACTCACGCCCAACCCTCTCCCCTTCGCCCGAGGATGACCGTCTAGCCTATACCTAAATGTTCCCTTCTCGCCTCATCATGCATCGCTCTCCCCTTTCCCCTCCCCCTCCCTCACGCTCGCCACCTTCCTCCGTTCGCCCCACCCCCTTCTCCCTGCCCCCTTCGTTCGTCTCAATGTCGATAATATTAAAATAATATCACGACACGTCGACCTCGCTCCTGCCTCCCCGTCTCTTCCGGGTTGACTGGCACTCACAAACGTTGACAAGACAGTGATGACAACACACCACACGAGCTAGGCGCCGCCATGCCTGTTTTGTTTGTTTGTTTGTTTTGTTTAAGTAAAGAGGAGCACTTCGACACACACACGCACACAACCAAGGTCATTTAGTGCTGGGAAAAAGACAGTAAGACAGAATGGCGAGACAGAAACAACAGACGGAAAGTAAAGAAGTGGACTTACCAGTGGCGCCTTCCAACCACCTGCATGCCCTTTTGGAAGACGCTATAATATAATAATAATAGTAATAGTAATAATAATAATAATGATAATAATAATAATAATAATAATAATAATAATAATAATAACATTGTTACAGACGGAATGTTATGCCTCTTTTTTTTCACCGCTTTTTTTTCTTTCTTTTTAGTCTAGTTGTAATTTGTACTGCCTCGTTGTTTATGATTTAGGAGGCGGGATTTGGCCGTCTGTCTGGGTTTTCCCGAGCTGAGAGGAACACAACGAATCAAAAGAATGACCGAGATATTAAATTGTTTTAAATTCTTTTCTCATGGGGATCGCTTTCAGGTCATCTGCGTTCGACGGCGGCGCTCCATCTTAACCATCTTGTACATGTATAAGTATACTTACGACCTTAGAGCAAGCATCAAAATAACATTGAGTGTGTATCTAGTTTACGATTATTATTGTTTATATTGCTGCTCATCTAGCTATAATATGCCTAGGATTTAAGACTATGTGTGTGTGTGTATGTGTGTGCGCGTGTGTGCGTGTGTGTGTGTGTGTGTGTGTGTGTCTGTGTATGCGCGCGTGTGCCAGGATCTGGACACTAAATATGTATCTTATCTTATTTTATCTTATCTTATCTTATCTTATCTTATACTGTAAGGAGGCCGATTTCCAGCTCTTTTCGAGGGACTGGTGGTCGCTGAGATATTTCGTTGCTGCTTCAGAGAAGAGTTTTTAAACTGGCCCGTTACGTTCTTTAGAGTTATTTATGAGTGTGCTAACAAAATGAGTTGCTTCTCGGATTTTAACCGTATGGAAATTGATCCATCAACTTTGTCGGTGAAGTTTGCACAATTTGTAAGTATGGAATACTAAAACTAAAAGACACGGTAGACTTGAACAAAATGTCATCAACTGACTGAAAATCAATAACTCTGAACTCACTGTTGGCTTTCGGACAATATCTCCCTTCTTGGATTGTGAGAAGTAGCTCATTTTGTCAGCACGCCTTACATTTGTTACTCAACCCCATACCTATAGAAGTATTATTTCCTCTGTAATTATATATTTTTTAAAGTAAAAGTTTACGGCAGCTGCAACACAATAGGGTCATATACGTGCCGAGATTAGAGATGTTACAAGTGAATAACAAATTCAAAACAGAAAGAGGGGAGATAAGGGCGATACATTTTTTAAAGTTTTAGTAGAGGTTTTACGGCTCTCGCAACTGAACACGGTCATATAAGCGCCAGAAGATTAGAGGTGTTACAAGCATAAAAAAGAAGAAGGGGAGATAAGGACGACAGATGTTTAATAGGAAAGAAGAAGCAAACCACACCAGAGCACCCGCCAACCACCCACAATAGATGTTTGATAGGAAAGAAGGAGCAAATCACACCAGAACACCAGCCAACCACCCACGAATTTATCGATGTATTGCTTTCTCCGTGTGCATGCAGAAGTATCGCTTTTCCCTTGTTTATACATGCAGAAGTATTGTTTTCTCCGTGATAATATATAAAAGTATTGCTTTCTTCATGTTAATAAAAAATATTGCTTCCAATTTGGTGCAGGATAGTGGTTGATTGGTTGTACTCATACATCAGGTTCTAGTTAGATAACTCTTTTTTTTTCAGAGATGATCATCATTATTATTAACATTAACACAAACAACAACATCATCATCATCATCATCATCATCAACAACAACTAAAACAACAACAACAACTTCAACAACATAGATAGATAGATAGATAGATAGATAGATAGATAGATAGATAGATAGATAGATA
>NW_004797973.1:6277-7442 GCF_000002075.1 Aplysia californica
TCTCTCTCTCTGTGTCCTGGCTTCGACAACTGAGCCTTAACTAAAACCTAAACGCCTTTTATTATACAGCCGTGTTATTTCCAACTTTTAGTTTCTCGCGCATGGCTGAAAAACAAGATTAAGACAGAAATCTTACACCGAGGCAAACATGCCGCGACTTGACGTTCAGCCAACCAACCGCTCGTGCGTAACTTTGCTGTTAATGGAGGTGTCACGCCTTACGTCAGTGTGCAGTGGACCTGCAAATGACACCGCCCCCCGCCCCCAGGCCTTTGGTTGAGAATGCGGAAGATAGATGAACATGTTGTGTTCGCTTATTAGCGACAGCAAAGCATCGATTTTTACTTCTATGACAGTTTCGAACACACACGTTGCGCTGACTAAGTTTTCCCGCTTCTAGATTTTTCTCTTTTGTATAGAAATATTATACTGCATGCAATAATAATTATCTTGCTGGTGGTTTTTGCACCAGGGAGAAAGGTTATTCATTCAGGTGTCAATATTGTAGAGTCCTAAAAAGTCCTGATGTACGTACAATGTACATCTGCTGTACCTAATTATGTGCCCACAGATGGCTTTGATAGAGGCTGAGATGTCGTGTCATTGTTCTCTCTGCCCTCTGCGGGGAGCTGCCTGTTGAACTTTTCACACTTAAGCAGCGCACTGTGCTGCAACCAGTTGTTAACGATACTTAAATGTGTTTCTTGAAGCATGCTCAAACAAGCGTCTGCGATGCAGCGGTAAGACATTCAGCTGTCTCATGCAGAAGAATTGAGTTCAATTTCTGTTTTGGGAGGATTTTTAAAAAAATCTGTCTCGCATGCTGAAAAATTGAGTTCAATTTCTTTTTGGGGGGGAATTTTTAAAATAAAATCTGCCTATCTTCTGGGACTTTGAATCCCTCTCAGCCTGGGCTGATCCTGACAGACAGGATCGAAGCAGCCCACCTCTTAAATGATTAAATTTGTGTCGATATATAATTCAAATTCCAATTAGCATTTGGAACGATCGCATACTCGTACTGGGGCGCGTAAAACGGTGAAAGGTGGTTAGTGATGCAATAGCAACTGCCCAACCAGTTCTCAACATAGCCTAGAGACAAAACTGCACTGACTCATATCCGTTTCCATTAAAGTAAAAGAAACTTCGGGGTAACCCCCCCCCT
>NW_004797973.1:7542-10892 GCF_000002075.1 Aplysia californica
CCCCCCCCGCTGAAACAGCAACAGCAACGAAAACAACAACAATGATAGCACTAGTTACGAAAACTACAGCAACAGGCACGACCACAATTGCAGTAACCTTGGCAACAGCAGTATTAGTTGCAGTGACAACAAAGCAGCAACAAAAAGAGCACAAAAGTCGACGTAACTATAAACTCATTAACTCATTAACTCATTAACTCATTAACTCATTAACTCATTAACTCATTAACAAAACCCGCGACAAACACCCATCATCGTTGCACATGCCCCGAGAACTCAGTGCATATTGCCAATAGGTTTCATCAAATCTCCATTAAAATTTGAAAGATTTAAGGTCGGCGAGGTTGCCTTTCATGGAGGAGCAAAAATTATCATTTTAGAACAGCTTAATCAATGTTTTATTCACGCGGTCACGATTCGATACTATGAAAAGGCAGCTACGCACTGCGATTTCAGATCTTTTGTTCCGCGAGAATAACATGATGATAGGTCCAAATGGTCTTCAGTGTCAAATTTGATGAAGCAAAACAGAGAATGATGTGATTAAGTATACACCAGCGCCGTCATTAATTAATGACTTGACCCGATCCGGGTCGGTCTGACGTAGCAGATTGAGTTCATTTAACCTATAGGCATCCTCTGTAAGAAATATTCAGCGCTCTGGATTGCCTGTGATTGTGAGGGACTGCTCTCCCGATAGCAAAGCCCCATGGGGTTTGCGTCCCTTGTGAGCCATTTAAACAAGAATTAACATTACATTGGAAAACGTTGTCCTCTGAAAGCCGTCTGTCTCTTTCTCTGAGCAAGATTTGAATTCTTTTGAGATTTCTTTGACAGAATATGTCGGCAACGATGACGTTGTAAAGGTTGTGGGCTTGCTTCTCCACGTGGTAGATGTGAATATGAGCGGGATGTGAATTATTAATTATCTCACATTTTTATGGGGATATTTCCTTCTGTTCAAAGTTTTGGCCTGAGGTCTGATGAGTGCATTTAGTGCACAGAAGGTTAAACTAGTCACGCTCTGACGGGTTCTAGGGGGCGAGGGAGGGGGGAGGGGGGCATAGGGTCTAACTTCAACAACAATAACAACAACTAGTGGGAATATCCTCATCCCTCGACCAAATGCGACTATGCATAAATAATGCAACACATCAACCCACGATTCAGTGGATCCTTGGTCACTGCGACATCCTCAGCAACGATCTCGCTGACAGTAATGGCAAAGTGGCAACAGCACTGCCGGGTCCAGGCCGCCAATTTACATATATGAAAGTGCGTGCGCCCAGATAAAACTTTTCACAAAAGACCCTCCGATATCCCACACGCGGACGAAGGAAATATACAGGGCAATTTTCTTAAAAAGAGAGGCTCAAATTAAGTGCCGCAATGACCAGTCTATACAGGCAAAAATCAGGACCGGTCACTTCTCTGGGCTGCGGGCCTACAAAAATAGAATAGACAAAACATCGGACCCAATCTGTCCATTGTGCAGCGAAGAATCCCAAGATTTGGAGCACTGGCTGCAGAGATGCCCCACCACGGAGGTCCGGCGGTGGCATCTCTTTGGGGAGGATTCAGGGAGGTTGGACTGCCTCACCCGCTACCCAAGAGAGGAGGTGGCCCTGGCGAAGAGCGAGCTCTTCTGGGCTCCAAACATTTCGAACGGATAGGCTCTCACACCCACGCACACACACAACAACAACAACAACAACAACAACAACAACACCTCCACCACCACCAACAACAACAACACCTCCACCACCACCACCAACAACAACAACAACTACAACAAAGCAACAGCAGCCGCAACATTCTCATCAATAACGGCAACAACAACAGCAACAGCAACAACAACAACAACAACAACAACAACAACAACAACAACAACAACAGCAGCAGCAGAAAAACAACAACAACAACGACAACAACAACAACAACAACAACAACAACAACAACAACAACAACAGCAGCAGCTGCTGCAGCAGCAGCACCACCACCACCACCATCAACAACAACAACAACAAAGTCATTCGTCAGAGGTGTGAATACTGTTAAGTAACAGATTTTTTTTTCAAAAGAGGTTGTGGGTGAGAATAGCTGTTTAAAAAAAGGTTGCTCTTTAAAATCAAAATCTAATTTATTTCATCTACCATACCAGGTCAAGGACGAAGAGTCAGCGAGCTGGTTTTGAAGGGCGGTTAACTGTTTTCTATTGATTCTTTTCTTCATAATTTGTAACGGTTTTTTTTAACGACCTAGCTATCAACACAATTTAGTTCATGTAGGAGATGCAGTTCGACCCTGTCTGGTACGACCGACCGTAGCTGAGTGGGATACAATATCCGAGCAAAAGACCGAAATGCTCGATTAAAAGTAAGTCTCTCAAAATGGGAAGCGAACTCAGGTCGTGTGTATGCGTTGGCAAAGCACCTCATCCCTACTCCCCAGGGGCCGGTTCTTTCATCGTGTAGACAGGAGTTTGATTCTCTTACTTTACTTTTTAAAACTTTTTTTTTCGCTTGTAGATCTACCGGTGGGTGTCGCGGGCAGATACAAGCGTCTGGTTGTAGCAGAGAGAATAGCTTGAAGGAGGGACATCCCGTGAGCTCTGAGGGTGTCTGTCACCTATTCACTCCAGCGTCGCCTTGGTCTTCCTCTAGCTCTCCAGCCAGAATACTTGATGTTGCATGCCCTCAGAGCTGGTTAATTTGAGAGCATTCGTGTGAGGTGTCCGAACCACTTGATCTTTTGTCTCTCAATGTGTTGTAGGATTGGTGTTGCTCCTACCATGTCTCGAATGATTTCATTTTTTTATCTTGTCTCGTATTGTTTGATTCTCAAGGAGGAAATAATTCCACCCGGTTATCGAGGATAATTATTCATCTTCCGTGTTTGTATAAGATAGCACCCCACCTACCCCGGCCTCACACTGACAGGCACAACCAAAGCATTTTGTTCCTATATATTATTACTCGTATTTTATGCTTTCAAAAATTGGGTCGTTTTGATTGTAAATCATTCTCAATCAGTTACTGAGCTTGTGGTGAGTGAAAGGGCTCGCAACACTCCTGGTTTTTGGAAGAGCATACGTGGAGAGAGATCCCATAATTTAAGGCCCATATGTCCTCTTTTTTGCGAATTCCTTATTCCATATCTTAATCTCCTCTTGCTAAAGTGGGCTCTCTCTCTCTCTCTCTCTCTCTCTCTCTCTCGCTCTCTCTCTCTCTCTCTCCCTCTCTCTCTCTCTCTCCCTCCCTCCTCCGTCTCTCTCTTTGTGTTTACAGTGGCAGAATTCCTATAACTGAGTCAGTCAGTGAGTGTGCGCTTGTCTCTCTCTCCGTCTGTCT
>NW_004797973.1:13129-14254 GCF_000002075.1 Aplysia californica
GGGGGGGAGGGGAGGGGTTATGATTGTTTTCATATTTCATTCTCGATCTTTGTGTGATTCTCTAACTTGACTTTTTTCTACATGCATGTAATATTGTGTGCGTTCAGATCTTCTCTTGACTGACGACCGGCATTGGTTTTTTGACCTTTTATAGTTTCCGATCGGTTAGTGTCGTTCGTGTGCTTTTGAAACGACCCTTCGACAAACCTCACAAACAATCTTGAACAGCGGATTGTTTGCGGGTGCTCTGGTGTTGTTGCTTGCTCCTTCTTTCCTATCAGGCATCTGACGTCCTTTTCTCCCCTCCTTTTTTGTGTTTGTTACTCTCTTGAAACACCTCTAATCTTCGGCACTTATATGACCTTATTGTATTACAAAACTCTTACTAAAACAAAAAAAATCTTGAACAAGATCTCTACACAAGTTTTTATTTTGTTACCTGTAATTAATAAACTTAACCCCGTCTGAAAGCTGAGATGATTCCCATTTTCACACGGGTTTGTACACCTATGCTGACATGAGAGTGAGAGTGCAATATCGTTATTACTACACAGTACTACGACTGACCGTCTTGCCCTCAACGGTGTGGCGGCCTGGCGCCCATAGCTGGCACGCGTGATGTCACTGCCACGGACTCTTTCTGTTTCTTCTTCTTTTGCCTGGTATGGTTACACACCAATTTGTAGGCTTTTCACAGAGAGGCCAGCTCTTATTTCGGACTCAGGTGTCTTTTGATCAGTTGTTCTATTGATTGCGTGTTAGTTGTGTTGTTTTTTTACGGCCAATACACATGTTATGTAGTCAGGGAAGAAATGATGTAGGCGTATCCTTTTTAAACGTTCTGAACCCCAAGAAAAAACCCCCAACAACAATAAAAAAACAAACAAAAAAAACAACGACATTGGCGACAGCAACAAAATGAGCAAGTGCATTAATGATGATGATGATGATGATGATGACGATGATGATGATGATGATGATGATGATGATGATGATGATGATGATGATGATGGTGATGATGATGATGATGATGGTGATGTATGTGAGCGTGCTTGTGTCCGTATGCGTAAAAGAGAGAGTAAGTGAAGAGAGAGAATGAGAGAGAGAGAGAGAGAGAGAGAGAGA
>NW_004797973.1:15085-19206 GCF_000002075.1 Aplysia californica
AGTAGTAGTAGTAGTAGTAGTAGTAGGAGGAGGAGGAGGAGGAGGAGGAGGAGGAGAAGGACGACGACGACGACGACTACGACGACGTCGAAAAGGAGGAGGAGATTAGTAGGAGTAAGAGTATCGTTGTATATGCGTCCAAAAGAAACTTGAAATTGCCACCTCAGGAGTATGGTTTGGGTCTACCTAGTTTTGAGAAATTTGACGTCAAAGGTTTTGAGTTTCACTTCACGCCAAGCCTTTGAATACCTTGATGATGACTCCGAATAATCTTATGACTTTGATAGAGCAGATAGAACGTTTGGTTTCTGGCCTCGTGGTCTTTCTAACTCAAAACAGCAAAAATGTCATATAGAGGTTTTTAATTCTGAGCTAGTGACCATTCGTCGACTATAGGTTTATAGGCTACCATTTATGTTTCATAAAAACACCTTCTTATATCCCACCGTATTCCCGAGTGGGGAGGCAATAATAATTTGTATCTAGTATCGCGTTCTTTCTGCTGTGATGTTGTATTCCTCTCAGGCCGAATTGGCCCTTACAAGCAGGGTCAGAAGCCCGCCTCCTAAATAATCTAAATTGTGTCGATGGGGCGTAAAAACGATTGCATTGAAAAGAAAAAAAAATGTCTCCACGAAGGTGAATAACAATGGGAAAACCAAAAAAGGTCAGGACGAGACAGTAAGCCTACACCTACAATAGCTCTGGTTTGCGGTACAGAAAAAGCACCCAAAAATTATATCAACGAAGGTTTCTTCAGATTCTTGAAACATGCAAAAGTTACCCATTTACATATATGTGCTCGTATTAAAACAAGTATTCAGTTCAAAGGGGGATATGCTTGGCCGTCCTTTATATTTAAATGTGAAAGCAGATTTATTGGAAAACGATTATAGATCTAGAAACTTTTAGGTGGCATTTGTGGGCTCTTGTTTTGTTGTGCACTTTGATTTAAATTCTTACTAGGTATTCCCCCCCCCCCCCTTTTATTTTTTCTTTCAAAAAAAGAAAAGAGAGAAAAACCACTCCTACCCCGAAAAAAACATTTAATAAAAATGTAAAATTTAAAAAGATGAATGAAGTAAAATTTTAAAAATACCAACTACCGAACCCCCCCCCCCCCCCCCCCCCCCCAAAAAAAAAAAACCCCAACGAATTTGACAACCTCCTTACTTCTATACAGTAGCCCAGCTGCCACATCTACTCCCCCCCCCCCCACCCCCTCCCCTTTTTTTTGTTGTTGTTTTGTTGAAAAAACAGACACAACACAAACTAACCAATGAAGCAATAGTTAACAAACAACAACAGCAACAAAAAACACCCCCTGCCCCTACCCAACGTCCACAGAAAAAAACAATTTCATGAAACAACAAAATCCTCTCAGAATTTTCCCCAGAGCAATTCACAGATGGTATATCTCCTTCTGGGTACTTCCACGTTATTTGTGTTCCTTGGCCAGCGCTATAGCCTTGGCGCTAAAATAGAAGCTAAAATAGAAGCTAAGATCGTATATCGTTCGAGGATACCAGATGGGCACTAGGAGACATCTGATGTCATGATCTAATCTACACTGGGCGCTCACTTCCCGGAGAGCTTGAGTCCAAAAAAACAACAACAACCCAACCCTTCAAGAACAGCAAAGTCTTGCTTCTTGTCGTGGGTGTCTGACTCATTTTGTCGAAGGTGGGGTGAGCACTTTTACGACGCCTTTCTATTTTTGAACCGCCTGTACGATGGCGACAATGGATCTGGTCTGATTTCACAGATCGGCAGCCACTTTGGCATAGTGTAATTCGATGGCCCATAGTCGACAATGCTTTTGAAAACAATCTGGAGAGGGTTGTAATAAGTATTTAGATTACAGTCAAACCACGTTGTTCCGCCCCCCCCCCTCCCACCCCCACTTTTTTTGTCCCTCCAGCCCCCCCTCAAAGCCTCTTTTTTTGCCAGTGCTTTACCTTGCCATCCAAACTAATGTAAATTTGCATCGACATACCGCCGGCGAGCTGGTCGCCAGAGGTACGCTCGTACACTACACATGGTGGGCAACACCCATGGGTGGCAACTTAATCATATTTTTTCACAACACACGACGTTTCTGCGAGGTTGGCATTTTCTATCGCTTGTCATCGATTTGCTCTTGATTATGGAAATGCTATTGTTTTTAGGCTTTGGCAAATATTAAGAAAAAAAAATGGCAATAAATTTCAAAGTCGCCTGGAGAAACTTCAAAGGAAATGAGCAACCTCGTCCTCTCGTGAACCTTTCCTTATGGTGAGGAATCACACTCAAGGCTACGGGAAAGGTTATAGGGTTACAAAAAGAAAGACCGAGCCCTTGAGACATTATCGCTTAGCTTCTGATCCCGCAAACATTTTCATCTTGAATTTACCTAAAGGTCGGTCAGAGTACATGATATTTGTTGCTACTCGTTTTTCAACTGTGGGTGATTATCGTGCAAGACAGAAAGATGAATCAAGACTACTCACAGTTAGTCTCTAAAGTCTCTTGTACCAGTCTACCAAGTCAAGATGGCATTTGGTACTGTCCCGTTATATCACCAGCGCCGTTGTACCATTAACTTCATGCTTTTTCCTTGGCAGGCGGTGTAACGGGGTTTGACTACACGTGTTCTCGCAGGTGATGAAGCCTTGTCCATTTCTGCTTCTACTCCCCATTTGGCGCCTGTGTTTTAAAATAATCTAGAAAGCTTGAAAATTATTATTGTTATAAGCCATGTGCACTTTCAAAATAACAAGTTTTATTGGGGTTCACTACTTTTTCCTTGTAGACGCAGCCGAGGCAGTCTTCAAAGAGGTCTAATTTTAAGAATAGAGACCCCTAC
This sequence comes from Aplysia californica, assembly GCF_000002075.1. Lineage (NCBI taxonomy): Eukaryota > Metazoa > Mollusca > Gastropoda > Aplysiida > Aplysiidae > Aplysia > Aplysia californica. The sequence goes on from NW_004797973.1 coordinate 17,931, forward strand.
TAGACCTATACCCCTAGCAAGCTGACTATGGCCAAGTATGCCGACATTATGTAGCACACTGTATCTTCAGGTGTGCCAATACAGGATGATTACAAAAGAATACACCAAAGTTATCTCGCGTTATTTTTAAAAAAACGAAACAAATATATTTTTTTTAAATAACGAAGCAACATTTTTAAAATCATCCTCTAGTTTGGACTCACGTGTTGCACATACCTTCAAGTTTTTATTTTATGTTTTGCAAGTGCTCAATGTGGCCACCACAGGAAACACGGACAACATCAAGCTTATAAGAGAATTCCTCCGAAACGCGCCTCAGAATGTCTCGGTCCACCGTGTTGATTGTACCTGTTTTTTTCGATCTTTCATGCCATCGATATTTGCTAGAAGTGGTGGAACATCGTTGACTTTAACAAATGAAAACTTGAAGCTTTGTACAACACATGTGTCCAAGTTAGAGTTTTCTGTCATTTTTCGTTTTTTGAAGTACATGTATCGCATGGTGAATTTGGCGTATTCTTTCGTTATCTCCCTGTACTTTCATGGCTGAGATATGTCTCTCGTTCCAAAAATCGTATCAGAAGCAGTCTTACTGTTTTGCAATAACTGTTCACACATTGACCACTCAAACACTAGTTATTGATTGCCTGGAAAAGAGCCTGTGCGCAGATACTGTGGGAAGCAGTCTTACTGTTTTATAATAACTGTTCACACATTGACCACTCAAACACTAGTTATTGATTGCCTGGAAAAGAGCCTATGCGCAGATACTGTGGGAAGCAGTCTTACTGTTTTACAATAACTGTTCACACATTGACCACTCAAACACTAGTTATCGATCTGGAAAAGAGCCTGTACGCAGATAACAATCATGTCAGAAACGGTTCCCTCAACCCACGCATCGTGATTGAACAAGAACTTGCAGGGAAGTCACGATACTGCCGGTATACATGGCAGGACCCCAGTTATCAGTATCTCGCTGCAAACCAAAATCACATACACAGTTTCACGAGAAATGGCACCCGAAGCCACTCTCGTTAAAATGACTTATTTGTAGCTGTTTGTCTGTCTGTCTGTTTGTCTGTCTGTCTGTCTGTACTTCTGTCTGTCTGTATGTCTGTCTGTCTGTCTATCTGTTATGCTTAGTACTAAACGACTGTTAATGTAGGTTCGTACATTAGACAGATAAAAACCCTAAAATAAATCGAACAAGGCTTCTCCCAATGAATAAACAAATTAAAAAATAATAGATTAATAAATAAAAATAAATACAAGA
>NW_004797973.1:19514-20619 GCF_000002075.1 Aplysia californica
TATATATATATATGTATATATCGTGTGGAGCACGGACCCTTTTGGGCGTAGACTGATAATTTTTGGACATAAGTATGTGTTATTTCATCCTAAATGTCACAGAGGTTTACTGACAAAGCGTCTGAATTGGAAGCAAAGTCGCGTTTCTTCATCTCTGCTGTTTCATGGAGTTGCACATATCTGTAAGATTTGTATCATGGCTGTGCCTATTTATTGGTGACCATTCCGTTTGTGGTATTATTTAATTTTTCAAGAATCGTCCAGATGTGTAGGCCCTCTAAGAAATTGTTTTGCCGTGCATAAAGATGCCCACTTTAACAACATGACGGATTTATGAGGGTAAGAAGTAACGCTCGAGCACTTGCTCTACTTAGGCAATTAAACGAAGCCTTCCTTTGATTCTCACAAGTGTTGTTTTATTCATTCCTGCCAAACCACCCCAAACTATGGCAGTTTCGTGGCTTGTGTGTGTGTGCTGTTGTGTGTGGTTTTGGATGTGTATGTGTGTTTATGTAGATGTGTGCGTGCATGTGTGTTTGTGTGCGTGTGCGTGCATACGTGTTTGTGTGCATGCGTGTTTGTTTGTGTGTGTGTGTGCGTGTGTGTGCACTCGTACATGCGTGTGAGGTATGGTACACAAAGCCTATAATTAAATTAAGCTGCCGTCACAGGTGTTTTTTTAGGGTTGGTAACCTTATACGGGGTGCCCACTACGGATGGGATCGGCCGATCGTGCCTATCGCCCGACTCGATCCGCTCAAAGTCAAACGTGTTTGTTTTCAGTTTCAGGCGATCGAGTCGGGCGATCGGTCCGATCCAGCCGTAGTGGGCACCCCGTATTAACACACCAATGTAAGGTTCGATTTCCTCTTGTTTGATGACATAAATTTCTTTTCTCTGTCAATGCTGTCAAACTTTCAGCGGTAGACGCATGCCTACATAATGCATGAATATTGTGTTTGAATCTACTCGAAGCTGAGCGGACGGACGTCCTGTGAATCAGGTTGGGTTGATGAGCCTGTTTTGATTGCCTTTTGTTTCGTGTTGTTTTTGTTTGTTTTTGTTTGTTTTCAGCGGTAAGGTTTTTATTGTGCGGGTGTACGTG
>NW_004797973.1:21041-25689 GCF_000002075.1 Aplysia californica
GAGAGAGAGAGAGAGAGAGAGAGAGAGAGAGAGAGAGAGAGAAAGGGAAAGAGAAAGATCGAGAGAGAAAATGTGTTGATCTTCTTTTTCGGATATTATGTTCCCACGATTATGTATGTCAGCTAAATACTCTTTCTTTCTTTCTTTCTTTTCAGACAAAAGACAGTATAATCTAAGCGATTCTCTACACTGGCTCTGACCTGAACAAACGCTGAACAATATGCTAATTTTCTGTCGACATTTACGAGTAAATTCTAACAAGCGAGTGTAGGACTACATCAAGCAAGGACATACAGCTTTCCCCTGACGTCGGTGAACCAACGGGGGGTTTCAGCCCTTATTCTTTGTGAGCCACACATTATGGACATCTCCTTGTGGATCTGCTCATTGGAACCTCAGGCATAAGAACAAAATTGTTTTCCCGGTGTGCTTCATGCTTCGCCAATATAATATTATTGTTGTTTAGTAGGTTTGATGTAGACAACCAGAAGCACAAACACTGCAGCTTGGCAGGGCTTTGTTTTATGGCCTTCAAACACGACCAACGATGAAGGCGACAGCTTGCGACTTCTCTTCTCATAACTTTGCTATCCCAGAGTACAGAGAACATCTCCCTTTGATTGGAGGAATTAAGAGTACATTCATTTATATTAATATTCCAGACAGTGAACGCACATCCTGTAAACACTAAAAGTGCGCTTTGGAGAATGTTGCAGCCAGTGAAATGGATGTGTTCTGCAATATTTCTGTAATAGAGTTCACATTATCAGTTTTATTTGATCTAACAGCGTGATAAATTAAAATGAATTGAAACACTTATGGGGAGCTATGGCCAGGTTTGTGTTATGTATGGCCTGCCCAATAAAAGTTAGTGGATCAGTTAACGCAAGAATGATACGGGAACTGCCTTCTCTTTTGCCTTACCAGTATTATCTGTCTCAAAATATCTACGTGTTTAATACTTAATGCTTAATACCTGAAAATGGTTTAAGAGGGGCTCCTAAAATTGATTCTAGTATTAAAAAGCTTTCTTGGCCCTCAGAGAAGTCAAATAAATCAAAATTAGATATTGCGAAAGACTGAGCAGTGGAATCTTTTGTCTGGTAGTTTTGGCAGCCACCTGAGGCTTCTGTATCTCTGTGCTTTGTTTCATTTATGACGAAGACAATGCCGCTATAAAAGAAAACAGGGAAGCCGGAAGCACACTGGGGGTGAATGGAAGCGAAGAGATAAAGTCCTGAAACTACGGAGTCCCTCTTCCGGGTATAATCTCTGTACTAAGCTTTTCAATCTCCACGTCTCTGTCTTCGAAATGACCTCCATTGTGTCCAGTAAGGTGAAAAACGTCAACAACAAGAACAACAACAAGAAAAAGAACAACAACGACAACAAAAATAACAATATCACACTAAACATCGCCCTGTCTGCTCAGTCTGTAAGGAACTTAACGGCAGTCGGGCAACACAGTCTTACTCCTCTACCTCACCGTTTCGATATGAAGGCTACGTGGAGAGTTCTTATTTCTCCCTATCTCGTCATATCGGACATGGATGTCCCAAGAGTCACACAACCCGCTGTATCGAACAACAAGCAGAAAACGTAATCACACATTCGTAAACGCAAAAAGGAGTGTTTTGTTTATCTGCCTCCGTCAACTGTTGGTCAGACTCAGAGAAAAAGGAAAGACTATCTATAAGGGAGAGAGAAAAGGACATCCATCGGTTACAGGTAAAGGACACACTGTCGGTCAGAGACCATTCGAGAGAAAGGAAACAACGTCTTTCGGAGATATAGGGAATACCATTTTACCACGATGGCCACATTCCGAATCGAGGTAGAAGACATCCTCATGATCTCGCTATTCGTTAACGCTTGCGTTGTGCTCCAGCTGTTCTCGAGCCGAGCGATAGAGCTGCTACTACGGCTCCTAAAGGGACTGAGTTCAAAGTCCCGAACGCTGAGGGACCTGGACATGGACAGACCAGGCTTTCTTGGCAGGGTGTAAGTATTAATTTGTCTGTTGTACCAAACTCAATGGTGTTTCCCCAAATTAATATCATCCATATGAACACTTTCCCGCCGAAAATGGCCCTAGTCAGCAATCTGCTGTGCACTACGAATTATGAATAGTTGAAACTAATGCAGGTACAGTGAAGGAAAGAGAGACACCGTGTGCATGTGTATGTGTGAGTGAAGAGGTGGGGTCAAACGTAAAATACAGCCTTTGATCTTTGAAAATGAACGTAATAAATTGCCCGCAATGGAAAACGACACGAATAAAAGTCAGCAGAAAATTCTCTAAAGGGAAAAATCATTTCACTTCAGTAAAGTACAGGTGTGGGTTTAACGTCCATATCAACACTGTTAGGTTATTTAAGAGGTGAAACCTCCGAATTAGAGAGAGAGAGAGAGAGAGAGAGAGAGAGAGAGAGAGAGAGAGAGAGAAAATGTGTGTGCATGTGTGTGTGTGTGTGTGTGTGTGTGTGTGTGTGTATGTGTGTGTGTGTGTGTGTGTGTGTGTGTGTGTGTGTGTGTGTGTGTGTGCAAAGAGAGTAAGTGAGAGAGAATTTAATGGTAGGGAGATGCACGCAGAAAACCCTCTTTCGATTTCCATATGGGGAGAATTTTTATCGAGTATCTTGGTCTTTCTGCAGGGATGCTGTTTCTCTCTTAACTCGGATTGACTCTGGTAGGCAGGGTCGAAATCCACCTCCAAAATGATCTAAAGTATGTCGATGGGGGCGTGAAACACCACTAATTTTTTTCTCTGGACAATCAAAGACACTGGTCTGCAGTGTGGCTCAAAATGACCTCAATATGTGCACCAAATGGCATTTATTTTGTGGTCTCATTCGGCAGAAATCCTCCGTGATCCCCCTTCCCGCCCTCAAATTCATCAACCCTCCCTCCCACCCACTCGCATGTGGCCCCCGCCCCCCACCCCACCCCACCCTCCCTTTCCACCGGTATGCCGGTCGAGATCGTGACAATAATATTATAATCTATAATTTAAAAAAAATAGAATTAAATGCCTTGTCCCGTTCAACCGCTATGCGTTCTTGCATTCAACTCATTCTTATACGGTTTTGTAGAAGTGGGAAGAGGAAAATTGATAACGAATTCCTATACATGCATTATATAACGGCAATGCTCAGTGGCTTCTCAGTTCTCTGCACCTTTCTTTTTATTCTGGTGCAGTTGTAAAACTTTCAAATTCTATAGAGATAGTTTTGTATCATTCTTAAAGGAAATAATATATTCTTCTTCTCTGGGTACGGAATGAATTAAATCTTAAGGGAAATTGACGAGAGCTCGGTGTGTGCAAACATCGTGAAACCCACACCTACACAGTAATACAAAGCACAAAGGCATATACACACATAGTCACACTCACAAACGCATTCCACTTACACACAAATAGACACTAACACATGCACGCACTCGCAAATATCAAGCAGAAATCAACCTGCCAAAACCAGTGCTTTATGCCTAACCTGTATTTAACATGCACCCGTATTCTGTTCATACCAACTGGAAACGGACTATCATCTTGGGTAATTTTATGCGGAAAGCATATTGTAGTAAAATAGCTAGATGTAGTAATTAGTTTCAAGTAACCTTAACAGCCTATCTCCCACGTCCCAGTGTTATCCCGCATCGGTCTGCCTACGATAGTATGTGTTGGCGCGTCCTTGGGAGCGTCCACATCGATTTGCATAACAATTGCCAGTCCCCGCAGCCTTTGCGAAAACTTCCGGGTTCGCAGGAATGTCAATTATGGTGAATGCACACCGTACCTCTTGTCGAAGCCGAACGTCCTTGTTCGACTTCATTTGTCGCCTAGACTGATAAAGATATATAGTTATTATCATAACTCATATGCTGATTAAAATCACGGTAGGTACATAAACTTGTATTCTACAAGGTTATTGTTTCTATGTACATGTATTAAACAAAATTTCTGCATCGTATATCTTACAGCAGGCTTACAAAACTGCTCGATTTCTCCAAATTAACGACTTTCAGAGCAAACCTTATTTGTTGAGATCTCAGTGTTCTAACGACGTCTTAACAAGCCAGTCGAAACTTCCGACAAAGTGGCGTCGTGTGCACACCCTATTTCTAGTTTTTCGTTGAATTTGATATATTATTATTGTCTCAGCACATGAGTCAGACTATTATTATACATGCAAAAGGTTGAAGTTTTAGTTCTTAAAGAGGGGCAGGGAGATTTTCGTTTTTCATTGGATTTTTTCTACTTAGACCAGATCCCCATGTAGGCCTACGTGGGTTAAGAACTCCTGGCAGGAAATTGCCCGTTGTTTGTCGATCGGGCGTTAACCTCTGGCCAAGACCAAACAAAGTGATAGTTATAGGCTGTTCTGACGTATTTGCTCCAGATGTCAGTTCACGTTTTCCGTTTTTGCCTTTACAAAATCTTCCCTTGCTTTTGTTCTTTTTCTGTTTTGATATATTTCTGTTTCTGTTTAATAAATAGGTCTAGAACCTTCGTGACGTGCAAGCTGCTGTTGCTCGAGAAGCACGAGATTTCGATTCCTGAGTAAGGAAGATTTAATTAATCAAGTATCTAATTCTAGTTCTCCTTCCCTCTCCCAATCCACTCATATTCATACTGCCCCCCCCCCCC
>NW_004797973.1:25789-29086 GCF_000002075.1 Aplysia californica
GATCAGAACCCAATTTCCTTCAAACCGAAATTTCCAGCAAGTCAAACGGTCTGCCTCTATCTCTCTCTGCTTCTCTCTCTCTCTCTCTCTCTCTCTCTCTCTCTCTCTCTCTCTCTTTATTTTAAGCTCCGTCCTCCTATTGTCCGAAATAGTAAAACATAATGATTCCCAGTGAACAAGCTTTACTCTCTAACAATAACATTATTCTTCTGACTTCCTTGCCTTGCAGACTCGTCGAACATACAAGTCTATGGGTTTTGTCAGTGCTGGCCATCGCTACCCTCAACTACACTTCCCTGACCACCATGCCATTCGGCCACCAGCCGAACCCTCATCCAGAGTTCCTCATCAGCCTCACTCTATGCGGCAACACAGCGCGCTCTTTACTGATCGCCGTGCGGATTGCTCTAGCCAGGGATGTCATCTTCAGTAAGACCGACGCAAAACGGATGCGCAAGACACATGACCAAACTGGCAATAGAAAGCTGGATTTTTTCTACGCCGTTTTCATCGCAGTCTCATGTTTACTATGTCTGGGGTTCAAGGAAAATCTTTTTCTTGGTATAACTTCCCCTCTCATAGAGCTGGGTGCCACCCCGTTGGAATGTTGTCGCATGATAAGAATGGCCAAAAACCACATCGGTTCGAACTCGTATCGTAAAACTTCTATCCTCTGCTTCGTAATGACTGTCGTCAGCCGACTGGGTCTGCCAATATTATTTTTTACATTATCCTTACACCAAGAGTCCCCTTTCGTCATGGGCAAAGTGTTAGTAGCGTGGTATTTCACCAGCGCCATCATTTACGTAGTTTTCAACAGTTTGCTGCTTTACCAGAGTGTGAGACGTTTGTGGTCGTCTGTTAAAAACACAATCCCTCTCCCAACGTCTACCCATCGTCCATACCCCCCACCTCAGCCATTTTCTATCTACGACTATCCGGAAATGCTTTCCAATGACATTCGTGATTCCGAGGATTGCACAAAAGAGGATGGCCAAAAAGCCGTGACTCCGTGGTACAAGAGTTGTGACTACGTTTTCCTTCGTTCGTATGATAATCGTAATGTCACGTGTGTTTTATTCGGGGAGGAAGAGGAGAAATCCAACGCTTTCAAGCGAAAAGAGACGTCAAAACATACTCTTCTGTTCAAATCGCGCCGTCCTTTTGAGTCGGCGACTGACAAACTCACACCAGAACCACCACTGAGGAAGACGTCGTTGAGTTGTGATACTATAGATAGCCAACAAAGTGATTCTTTACTAGAGAGCTCAGACTTCTTGAATGTGGAGGCGTCAGGGAATGCGGTGTCTACTGTAGACTTCACGAGTTCTGAGAAACAGAGCCTTGACACCAGCAACGCTACACAAATTGTTGACAACTAGCTTCCGATTTCCTTGTATTGCTTTTCTTTTTCTTCGTTGTCCTCCATGTCTTGAGCATCAGCATCACCATCACCCACACCATCACCCACACCATCATCATCACCATCACCATCACCATCACCATCATCATCATCATCATCATCATCATCATCATCATCATCATCATCATCATCATCACGTTTACTTAGTTCACATCTAAAACTGATTCCCTTTAAAAGACTGGACTTGTTTAGTTGGCTAGTATTTATTTGTCAGAGTAAAATATTGACAGACTGTAGGTCAGTATCTCCGTTGTTGCTACTCAAACACTGCGCTTATGCAAACTGTTTTGTACTCATGAAGAGAAAGATAAGTTTGAAGTCTACGGTGGTTCTTTTTCCTGTATAATCGTGCAGGAAACACCGTAACGTTTGTTTGTCAATTTGCTTTTTTGTATTTACCTACTGTCTCAGACTCGATGACCACAAGAAGACAATAAATAAACTCTTCAGTTTTTGCGCGGATCTGTACCAAATTTGAAAGAAATTATGTTCGATCATATGGACCTCATAATCTATGCTCAAATTTGATCTGGTTGAACGAGCACTGCTGCAACAGCCTTGTCTCTGGGTAACCCAGAAAAGGCCTTTTGTGTCAGAAAATAAGCTGGATCCTTTCCACTAAAAAGTTTCAAGTCTGTTATTGTGGGGAGTAGGGGTTGATTCCAGATCTAAGTTTAGTGCATCTTCTGAAAGAGCAATTTGAGGGGCTGGTACGTACATTTCAAAGAGAGGGAACGTCTGCTGTAAGCCTTTAGGAATGAGATAAAGCATTAACATAACAGTGCTAAATGAGGAATATATTGACAGGTCGCACGTTGGTCGTGACAACTCCAAAGAATTCTACTCGAAGGTGTAGGGGTGAACTAGGCTTGTCAAAGTCCATGGCTAACATAATCTTAAAAACATGGTTTGAAATTAAGAAAGCCACCCGAGACAATACTTCAGAGACAAAAACAATGAGTGCTTGGGATTTTAAGACAACGGAGAGAGAGTGAGAATTTTCTATGGTCTGTTTCGTTAGCGATGAGGCTCATATCTGCGTGAGTGAGAAGGTTAATTCTGGGTAATGAGCATATGAATGACAAGATGGTGTGAATGAGAGAGACTTTTAGACTATAAAGAAGCAACAGCATGATGAATACCTTTAAGCCATTGAAATTTCACAGAGCCAATATACACAGATTATAATTGCAGATTCATCATTTGAATCAGTTATGGCAGTCCATAGGGTAGTTCTGCAACTTTGAGGCAAGAGGTCAGCTATGGTTTATGCAGGATGAGACAGGCCTTCACACTGCAAAACGTGTTTTAACCCGCCTGACGGGGCGTTTTGGAGATCGTGTCATCAGCGGCTTAAAGAACAACCACGGAGCCTACACAGTCCAGTTATGAAAAGTGAAAATTCCAAAACATTTAGGAACCAAGAAATCGAAACTTAGAGTACCACGTCGCAACAATGTGAGAACTCTACACAATATACTTGAGTCAGTACAAGTAAATGCATTGCGTGTGGAGAATCTTTTGGGAAGACAACATTTTTATTATTATATTATGTAACTGTCTGTCCGGATGGTTCCTTCGGGTTTCTACCAAAGGACTTTGCTGTACATTAAGCTCTCACCCAGATCACGGTGGATATGGGGTCCTTCTTCCTTGTCAAGGCAGCAATTGCCAATCAGACGTGGACACGTCTCTCTTTAAATTGAAAAGCGTTTTAAAAAAAATTATTTACCTTTTTTGAGGCCTTCGAGTTTGGGACACCATGTACCTGTGAGTAAATGTGTGCCCGTGGAGTGCAGAAGAGATAGATAGATTGGTTGATAGATAGATAGATAGATAGATAGATAGATAGATAGATAGATAGATAGATAGAT
>NW_004797973.1:29224-30770 GCF_000002075.1 Aplysia californica
AGAGAGAGAGAGAGAGAGAGAGAGAGAGAGAGAGAATGAGTGAGTAGGTTTGTTATGAAGAAGATCATTCTCAGCAGAAAAAGATTACTTGTTGACTCACATATAATCCCATCCAAGAACATTTACAATTTCTTCTTCATTGCAAAATTTCAATATTCTTTCGTTGCCGGATGCTAAGTCAAAAATAACATAATTGAAAAACTTCAAAACTTGTCATTAGCTTCATTAAACGATCCACCCCTGATGCTGTTAATCACTGTCTTAAACGATTCTGAAATTTTGAACAAATGAGGGTTATTTTTACGTACAGACATGTTTTCGTCATTGGGGGGGGGGGGGGGGGGGGGGGGCTCTTGCCATGTATGCCCCAAGGCATACCCTTGCTGAGTGTAACCCATCTATTTTGGAACTTTTGCTTTTTATTATGTACGTTCCCGGATGCCGAAGATGTCCTCCTTGTTCTACTATAAGTCATATCGATCAAAAAAGAAATCTCCTCAAGCTAAGTTGATCTATTAATAAATTCAGTGTCTGGTCACGTCAAAACTTCTGCTTCCTGGACCGTCAAGGTATATAGACGGAACAGATTGTCTAGCAGAAGCATTATAACAGTATTACCTGCTGTGAATCTCTTACAAAAGAAATACATCATTTAATTCATTTTGTCACTGTTATATATTACGTCGTTTATTTTACAGTGCCAGCCTATGCCCCAAATGTTTGTAACAGATTTACGGAAATAGAATATTATAAAGATAAACAATGAAAACAGAACCCGAGAAGTACTCGGAGGATACTGTTGTTGACGTTTCCTACAGAGGATTTTTATTATCGGAAAAAAAATAATTTTCGGTGCAAATAATGATCTGATAACATGCATAAACATTAACCCTTATCATTCCCTGGACCAATGGCAATGCTATTTATGCTTCACATCAGTATTTGGCCTGATATAGGCCTAAACTCTTCAAATCATGTACATAGATTGACTTACACAATGCGGGTACACAAATCTGAATAAAAAAGAAACACGGAATAATGTGACAAATATAAGCAGGCATGCTTTCTCGTTGTTTATAACTGTGTCTATTGTGTTATCATTTCATGTCGTGTGCATGTGCGTCCGTGTGCTATGGAAAGGTAGTTTGGTGGAGGCTTAAGAAAACTAGATGCTTGATATTTCTGAATTTGATATTTCCACTATAATTAATTAAAAAAGTAATAAAATGGTTTAGTAAAGTGTAAACTATTAGCGAAAATAGTAATAGCATTGCTTGGGTTTATGTGTCTTGATCTTTTCTTTGACTTATTTTTGGGCGTATTTTTTCTTTTACATTCTCATTATTCTTGTCGAAGCAGTTCATAGTCACACACAGGTGTCATTTAAAACAGCTGCGCAGGGAAAGGGCGCCATGAAATAAAGACAGTAAGCAGTCCACCAAAATGTGTTTCCTATGACCACAGCACATTTTCTCTTGTCGTTTTCATATTATGATGTCATCCCAGATGCCTGAAACTGGAGAGTGGGAGAGAGAGAGAGAGAGAG
>NW_004797973.1:31592-33292 GCF_000002075.1 Aplysia californica
CTTGGTGTGTGTGTGTGTGTGTGTGTGTGTGTGTGTGTGTGTGTGTGTGTGTTTGTGTATGCGTGTATGTGTGAGTGTGTGTACAAATTTGTTTGGGGAAGAAAAAGGAGGTACAGAATGGTACAAGCGAAATTTATGGAACGAGAATTGCTGAGATTGTTTAAAGATATTAGATCTAGATAACTCAACATACTAAAAAAAGAACAAAGGGTAAGAAAGAGAAAAAGTTGTTTCTTTTTTTTCGGTGGGGGGGGGGTGAGAAGGAAGAAAAAAACCCTGAAAATCAACAAGCAAAAACTAGGAAAATTATATTATAATAATTCAAGCGGTAGGATGTTCACCGATCGAACTCATGTGGTTTGCTGTCCTGTCGCTACGATGTTATGTTAGAGTCGTAGTTAGTCTAGCGGCACGTTGTCACTGGTCGACATCATATTACAGAATTACTAGACAAATAATGACTTGTGCTAGAGAGTAAATTTCTTTGTTCAACTTAAGAAGTGAACGTATTATGACAACACAGTCCTGCTTTACAATTTCTTTATAATGACTTAATGCTCGATCTTTTATAACAATGTCTTGGTGGATTCAAACAACAATTAAATTATCTACTTGTTTCCCAATCATCTGGGTCCAACTGGTGTGGTGTAATGATAGTCACATCCTCTCTCAAGAGAGCGTTTTCGATATAATGTTAGTCTTCTCAGATAGTTACATTTCTAACATGAGTCTGACTGCAATGATCTGACCAAATTGATATTTAATAATGGAACCATGTAGACGTGCTGGACGCTTGTACTATTAGGGAAAATAAAATAAAACTCGCTACCAAAGAGGATACATCAAAGAAATCTCATGGAGACCAAACCTAGATTCCGAATAAAACTGTATTAAGTCAGGCTGTTTGAACCATGTGCTTGAACAGAACTTATGATTTGGACACTGACGACAGTGACGTATATTTAATATTTTGGCCTGCTTCAAACGTTCTATCCCATGAGATGAAGGGAAGACGAAGCGCCCCTTACAAGTTACACTATCTCATAGCTCAGAGAAATTCGCCCCCGCAACCCTCAACTTGCGTGCGCAACTTTTGCCATTTTCGTGAGTTCGCGGATTTTAGCCAATTCTCCTCAAAAGTTGGGAAAATAATAATACATGTAGATGACATGTAAAATTTCTTTAATAACCGACACCAGACCTGCCACACGTCCCGATTTTACCCGTTTTCGATCACGTGTATCCTGATATTTTGTTCCAGTCTATTGTGCCGGTATTTTGAAAACTTACTGTCTTCTTCTCTATCGAGGGAAGCGGGAAGCGCCCGTTGATCCTTTTGTCAGGTGGAACTTCTAGCATTATATTCTGAAATATTGATGCCGGATTAAGCAGTTGACTCACCCCAAATTGTGTTTGATCTTTGCCCGCACTCTTTGGTTGTGATGTTATCAAAGATTTTCTACTACCAAGACGTTTCAATTGCCCTAACTCGTGTCCGAGCGAGACTTGAGCGCTACCTTTTCTTAGCACGTGAGGGTCCGTGATACCGTACGAGTGTAAACAAACGTTCCAGCCCTGAGTTAAAAACGAGCCATTTTGTCTGCGGACAGAGGGAGAAAAGAGAGATGGGGGTAGAGAAAGAAAGAGAGAGAGATCAAAGAGATAGATAGATAGATAGAGAGAGAGAGAGAGAGAGAGAG
>NW_004797973.1:34303-36120 GCF_000002075.1 Aplysia californica
AGAGAGAGAGAGAGAGAGAGAGAGAGAGAGAGAGAGAGAGAGAGAGAGAGACATACACACAGCGATCCACCAAACTATCCTTTTTCACCTCGCACCCACAAACCCTCACACAAACACACACTTGCATACCCTAACAGTTCCTGTCACTAACGCTTGCTTATCTGTGTGTGGACACAACTGTTAGAATGAACAGCCTATTTGCATCTCAGCTACTCAAACCTTCCAACATGTTGCAGCTGACGATAATCAGTCCAAAAACAAGTCCGTGTTGACGCTGTATCTGACAACTTTCCACCTTTGCACCACTAGCACAGGCCTGTAGTTCACTCACAAACAAGTTATTGAGTTGAGAGGATAACTACTTCATACATTTACCAACAGAGATGTTATTTCTAAATAAATAGAATCATTTTTTTATGTACGAAAGAGAAGCAAACGAAAAAAAAAGTACGACAACATATCATAATTCGATCCTCTGCTGATCGGACGTGTATGTCAGCTACATTGTACTTCCTTTTAAAGAATTCAGAAGACAAAACAGCAGAATGTGTGCATAGAATAGGCAGACATTTAAGTATTTTACTATTGGACTAACTATTCTTCGCTTATAATGTTTTGGAGTATTCTTTTCCGGAAAGCATAATATAGAAACAAAAGAAACTTGTTGAAAATGTGTGGCCTTCATTTACTTTTGTTTTTTGTTGCAGTTGGTCACCCAGCAAAGAAAGCTAAGCTAACCAACAGAGAACAAAGTACAATAAGAACGCCACCCGGGCTCTGTTCTTCTTTCTTTCTTTCTTAAAAAAAAATTAAACCTAGGAATAAACGCTACTGAAACGAATAAATAATGCTGAAGGAGTAAACCCGACGCCCCCCTAAAAGAAACAAGAAAACACACACACACACACGCGCGCGCGCGCGCGCACACACACACACACACGCACACACACACACACACACACACACACGCGCGCGCGCGCGCACACACACACACACACACACTTGTCGAAAGGGAGAGCAACACTGTGACAGGCAAATGAAAAACACAGGTACAGTTATTTTGATTATTGCATTTTTGATGTGCGCACAAATATTATTTTTGTTTCTTATTTTAAAAAATACCTGTGCGTATTGTTTACTGGAAATAAATTAGCCTCAGGGTATTCAGTTAACGAACCAAATGTCATAAAGATGAACACAGGGGGTTGTTTAGAAAGACCTACAAACTTGAATGTTTAGCATGGTATGATTTCAACACCCCTTTCACCGTTTAATGGTTGTTACATTTTTACCCTATCCGTACGTCCTGGTGTCATTTTGTACCCCCGGGTTGTGTTCTTCACCTTTTAGAATAATTCTAGTTTGAAGATCTCTTTGAAACTTTCAGTATTTCTCAAAAAATCATTTTGACAGACTGCTATGCAAAGCTTACGAACCGGATTTACGAGTAAATTTCCTCTTTGGAAAGTGGTGGCACAGAGTTCCCCTCGTCGTATGGATACGATAGTAAAACGCGATCTAGGCCTACGGATACTGGATAGGGTTAAGGCACATCCATCTCCGATAGGACTGAGCCAAGTCCATCTGCATGTAAAACATCTTCATAGAAACAAAAAGAAAATAAGAATCTACTTTAAGTTCACAGAATTCAAAACAATATCAAGTGATGGGAGATAAGTTTTCTGAAACAATGGAGGAAGAAGGGCTCAATTTCACTCAGAGTGCGATAGAAAAATGAAAACCAAAGCAAAAAAAAAAAAGAGCAAAAATAAGCAAAACGAAAAAAAAACCACTCTCGTGCGCGCGTGCGTGCACAC
>NW_004797973.1:36296-38257 GCF_000002075.1 Aplysia californica
CACACACATACACACACACGCGCGCGCGCACACACAAACACACACACACGCACGCGCGCGCGCACGTGTTTCTGCGCTGTGTACACAGTGGATGGTTCTATATAGGTGGAGTCGATGACGGTTTTGTGTCACACAACGAGACAGCACCGAACATCGATGCTTTCCTTGCAGTAGCTCCGCCCACATTTCACTGACGCCATCATTTTCCTTGGCAACTTCAAATACTTTGCTGTACTTTTGCGGCTGAGATAGAGTAAGGAATACATAATATTATGTAGATCTAGACAGATTTGGGCCTTTTGGGATAGGGCATTAGTTTACTTACAGATGTATTCGTATATATGGAGACGAAACATTGTTTAATTTGAGCTCCAAATGAGATTGACATTTAATTATTCTCGGTCTTTTGTGCCACTAGGGCTGGTCTAGACAAGTAGACTCGACTGTCTCGTCTATTGTCAGTCTCGACAACATTTTGTTCAGGATTTGTTATTTGGTACTACTAAACTCTCCTTCCAATGTTGTCATTACACAACAAAAATAATTCAAAATGTAGTGGAAAAAAGGTATCCACTGCCTATTAAATAGTGCGTAATTCTACTTGCTTTGCCTAAGTTTGCTTCATAATTGTTTTGTTCGGGGTTTATTTCGTGGTGGGAGACATACGGAGAGTACCTATTTGTAATAGTAATAGTATGGCCAGAGGGTTTATAAATATTTATACGCTTTCTAGTCTGGCTTTCTATGGAAAGAACACAGATCTTTTTCATTCCTCACTCTGACTCTGAATCCGATGAGACTTGAAATTTTTTTCATGTAAGGTTCTTGAGTTGGACCACTTGGCTGGTCATTTGACTTTGACCTATTTTGGTCCAGACCTGGCTCGTCACCTGATGTCAGTATGGCATAAAAAGGCATTGTATGTATGCGCTATGGTGGTAGACCATGATTTATCCCAATTGTGAGATTGCCAGTTGCAGCCACTGGTTTAAAACTTATGATAACAAAATGGCAATTTCACTCATAAAATAAATGATGATCTACCAATCACCATAACTCAGTCAATAAATTATTTGTATCTGCAACTGCAACAGGTTGATGCTCTATTGGAGCGAACACTTTATTAAGTTTTAGTGCAAAATTGTGATTTGAATGTTTTTGGGTGTATACGTTTCACGTATTTATTATTTATTTTTTATGTCCTAGTTGCTTTGGTATACATCGGTGTCTAATTCAAAGTCGTTTTGATAATTTTGTGACACGTACAGGTATTTGAATTTTTGTCTTTTTGCTGACTTGATGTAAAAATAAAGCGAAGTCTAATTTAAACAGTCGTTTGTTGTATTGACAGTGTATCTCCTTGTCTCTTATTATATTTTTCATTTTGTTTTAAATTCCTCGTACATCATTAGACGTTGAGGTGAGGTGCAATTTTCGGAAAGGGCAAGTTGGGTGGCTTTGGGTGTTTATAGGCAACTCTTCTGGGGGACCTCTTTGACTCCATTCAGCCACGTTATCATGTGTGGTCTCTCCGTGTCTTTCATGTCCTGACTCCTCTTGAGCAGCGTGTTAGGCTAGGGCAGCTGGTTGATTCGGGGGCAAGCTCATCAGATGACTTAACCTCTTGGTTCGTTGGCGTTCTGTAATGTTCCATGGCCGGTTTCAACCCTGTTTCGTTCCTTATGCAGTCTTTACTTGTGACGTTAACTAATGTGAACCACCTAGCCAGTATTTCTTTTTAAACAAAAGTGTACGGGCGTGAACCACCCCTGCCGGTAAGAATGAGATCTGAAATGCTGGCGAGAAATGGTTCAATTTCGGACAGTTTCGTTCCTTTTATGCAGTCTTTACTTGTGACGTTAACTTAATTACAACAGGTATTAATAATGTAATTTTCTGAGACAGTTCATCCCACAGCACAGGGGCAAAGCTAAGAAGTAAGACATACCATTGGCGCCCTC
>NW_004797973.1:38357-41802 GCF_000002075.1 Aplysia californica
CCAACCCCCCCCCCCCCCCCCCCGTTTGCTTTGTGTGCGTCATGTACATGGGAATCTATATATTATTATTATCAAAATGGACTTGTGAGGCTTTGTGCACAAACTCCTCTCTTATTACCCAACCCACAGGGGCGGCTCGAGAGTCTAAAAACTGGGCGTGCACAATTAAGCTATCTTAGGCTGAAGATAATCAAGGGCAGAGTAAATGGGATGGTGTATAATTTTAGGATCCTTGGGTTTGTGAAGGAAGACCTTGTGCTTTTATTTTCATTCTTTTTACTTGTGGCTTTGACTTCTAGAACTAAATCTGTTTGTTAGCTAAACGTCAATTTCATCCATCCTGCATTAGAACTGAACACTCAAGTAATACCTTTCACCACTCCACTACAAAACCGTTCAAAAGCACAACTCATAGGACGGTGACGTAAGTATGTTATGTTCACCTCCCTCAGGTTCACGGTCAAAGAGTCACTTAAAATAGCCACAAGTCAATGAACCAATCACAATTCACTTGAGCACTCCGCTGGATTGCTCCGGGGCTCACATAATTTTGGCATGGAATAGTGCACAGTCTATGGCGTTTATTTTTAGACTGCCTACTGTGGGCTATGTTTCGGCGCTATTCGGCAGGAGCACATTTGAGATGTGCCGTCTTATTAATATCAATGTACCCCCAAACTCACTACAAGTGTCGTCACCGCTTGGGTTATCTCAAAGAGCGATTTATAGGTCAGGTTTCCACTGTTGACTATCCTGTTTTATGTTTAAATACAGCGCATGAACTTAGGCATGGCATAGTAGATGTTTTACGGCACTATAGAATAGAAATGACAGTTACGGCGCCAGCGAGGGCCTTGTTTTGATATAATATTTTGCTAGTGTTTGTTTGAGGTGCTTTTTATTACATTATTGTGCGTGCTTTACGTCAAAGAACATTAAAAACATTTTGGGCGGCATTGCACGACCGTGCTCTATGGACGAACCGCGCCTGCCAACCCACACCTTCGAAACTTTGCTGGCGCCCACAGACTCCATGTGGCAGGACCTAACTTTAAAAAATCCAAGCAAACTGCTTTCCCCGATTTTTACAAAATGCTTTGTTATTGTTTCGTCCATACAGAGTTCTAATCTTGGGAAAGTCCGTCTTCTATTACTTCTAACTTCTAAGACGCCATTGTAAACACGCGATGTTTCCGTTCACTGGCCGTGCGCGTTGATGCCATGCCTTTGAAATTCTGGAGTGAACAACCACGAAAGCGGAATAGAAAATCAATCTATACATCTATTATCAATTTGTGGTGGCCGAATTTTGCTCTTCAAAGGGCTTTTTAATGGCTGAATCGATCGACATGCGGTTTTCGCCAAAAGATTCTTTAAAATATTATCCAGATCATGGCGCCCTTGGTTTTTTCAGTTTTGAGATAGTTTTGCTGCAAAAAGCCAAATTTCTTTATTTCGCCGATCGCTTTTGTAGGCCGACGCTTCTGTCTCTGTAATTTTAGAAAATCCGCCAGGTTTGTTTATTTCAAGTCTTACTTCCGTTCGATACTATCACGCATTGTTGCGCAATACTGAGCACTATTTTAAGTGTGCGACCCGAATAGATTTAGCTTCATGTTTTTTTTTTTTTTACCAATGACTTTCAGTTGATGTTAATGCCACGATCATTCCTTTCATCGAAAGGGGGCCCAGCTAGTATTATATATATTTGGCAACATGGAAACACGCGTGTCACTTTTCTATCAAGATTTACTGCTCCATTCCAGTAGAGTGTAAATATAGCAGGCCAATGACTTTCAGTTGATGTTATTGCACCAATCATTCCTTTCATCGAAAGTGGGCCCAGCTAGTTTTTAGTTTTAGTAGAGGTTTTACGGCGCTCGTAACTGCATAAGGTCATATGAGCGCCAAGGGGTGGATGTCAACAGAGAAGTCCTTACAGGGAATCAGCAGACTGGGCTCAAACACAGTGCACGCTTCTCCGACCCTTCTTTTTCTGTTGCGACGTCTTTCTCCGAAAAAGTTGCATCGCCAAATTTTATTAATTAACGAAGGATTGAATGCACGGCGCTACAGTGGGCGCGGAGCAGACGCAGCGCTGGACGGAACAGAAAAAGTTCAGCGTTTGCACTTGCTGCTGAAATAAAATTTCGAGCGTCTGAACTGTTGTGGCGTGATTGTGTAGTACGTATAGGGTGTAGTCATAGTGAATTGTTGCATTTTGACTACAATGGAGTCGGAGGCATTAATACAAGCAGTTGAAAAAAGAAGATGTCTTTATGACAAAGCAGATCAAAACTACTGCAACAGGGCCATGATATCGGCCGAATGGAAGAAAGTAGCCAACGAAGTTGGATGCAAAGGAAGGAATTTTCTTTCTTTCTTTCTTTCTTTCTGTCTGTCTGTCTATCTGTCTGTTTGTCTGAACATATGCACACTGCACAACATGTATACTCGTTTCAAACTATAGGCCTACTTTAGCTAATTAAAAGAGATGCAATAATAACCCTTTTTAAATGAGAGTGTGGACTGATCAGACGTTATAGCATTTGCTGTTTTGCCATGGCAATGCACCCTGCGGTGACGAGAAATATCCCATGAAAGCATTTCTCACTTCCATTCCACTTTTGATAGCTCTGCTCCTTATAACTTCTAGTCTGTCGAACGTTGGTAGGCCTGCTCGTGGCTCAACCACGTCATCCTCATCTTTCAGGTTCTTGCATGATAATGAAATTGTGGAGCACTGTGATGGCCTTGACTGCATTTGTTGCCGACTTTGGCTGTTCATCCATTTGGCGCAGGAGTATACGCCATATTTGGGAAATCTTACCAAAATAGCATTCAACTGAATTCCTCGCACGTGATAGGCAATAATTGAAAAGCTCTTTCTCATGAGTTAATTGTCTGTTTGGAAATGGCTTCATCAAATTTCCTCTCAATGGAAATGCATCATCTGCTACGAATGCAAATGGGAGGGTTGTTGTGTCACTGTCTGTATCCTGTGGTAAATCCAGTTTGTCAGCCAGCAGTCTTTTTCCAAATTCAAACGCTCTTTTGCTGACAGGGGTTTCCGGAAATTGGTAGTTCGCTTCTCTATGTAGGGTTCAATTTTGTCCAACGAGAGCTGAAATGTGGAGTGTCTCATCCGGATATATTTCAGGCATTTCTCTTCGTCTGAAAGGATTTCTGCAATCAGGTGAGGGTATTCACCATATTATATGTGTCTCTCTTTTTATTGATTCTATGTACCCAATATGTACGGCGGGATCGTCTCCTGTTATGGAGCCATGAAAGCATCAATAATTGAAGAACCTCTTTAGCCATCCTCATTGACTGGCACGTGGCTGAATGGACCGACTGAACCGAAAGACGCAGCCACTGTGTTTGTTAGAAAAGAAGTCGGAACAGACGTGGCGAGTAGTTTTAAAGAGCATCGCTGCAGCTG
>NW_004797973.1:41902-44402 GCF_000002075.1 Aplysia californica
GTTCAAGAGTAAATCAGTTTTTTGTCTCTCCTGTAAAATTTTCCTTTCTGGGGTTACGAGGTTTCATCACTCCACCAGCGATATGAGCGCCAAGGGGTGGATGTCATCAGTGAAGTCCTTACAGGGAATCAGCAGACTGGGCTCAAACACAGTGCACGCTTCTCCGACGCTTCTTTTTCTGTTGCGACGTCTTTCTCCGAAAAAGTTGCATCGCCAAATTCTATTAATTGACGAAGGATTGAATGCACGGCGCTACAGTGGGCGCGGAGCAGACGCAGCGCTGGACGGAACAGAAAAAGTTCAGCGTTTGCACTTGCTGCTGAAATAAAATTCCGAGCGCCTGAACTGTTGTGGCGTGATTGTGTAGTACGTATAGGGTGTAGTCATAGTGAATTGTTGCATTTTGACTACAATGGAGACGGAGGCATTAATACAAGCAGTTGAAAAAAGAAGATGTCTTTATGACAAAGCAGATCAAAACTACTGCAACAGGGCCATGATATCGGCCGAATGGAAGAAAGTAGCCAACGAAGTTGGATGCAAAGGAAGGAATTTTCTTTCTTTTTTTCTTTCTTTCTGTCTGTCTGTCTATCTGTCTGTTTGTCTGAACATATGCACACTGCACAACATGTATACTCGTTTCAAACTATAGGCCTACTTTAGCTAATTAAAAGAGATGCAATAATAACCCTTTTTAAATGAGAGTGTGGACTGATCAGACGTTATAGCATTTGCTGTTTTGCCATGGCAATGCACCCTGCGGTGACGAGAAATATCCCATGAAAGCATTTCTCACTTCCATTCCACTTTTGATAGCTCTGCTCCTTATAACTTCTAGTCTGTCGAACGTTGGTAGGCCTGCTCGTGGCTCAACCACGTCATCCTCATCTTTCAGGTTCTTGCATGATAATGAAATTGTGGAGCACTGTGATGGCCTTGACTGCATTTGTTGCCGACTCTGGCTGTTCATCCATTTGGCGCAGGAGTATACGCCATATTTGGGAAATCTTACCTAAAGAGCATTCAACTGAATTCCTCGCACGTGATAGGCAATAATTGAAAAGCTCTTTCTCATGAGTTAATTGTCTGTTTGGAAATGGCTTCATCAAATTTCCTCTCAATGGAAATGCATCATCTGCTACGAATGCAAATGGGAGGGTTGTGTCACTGTCTGTATCCTGTGGTAAATCCAGTTTGTCAGCCAGCAGTCTATTTCCAAATTCAAACGCTCTTTTGCTGACAGGGGTTTCCGGAAATTGGTAGTTCGCTTCTCTATGTAGGGTTCAATTTTGTCCAACGAGAGCTGAAATGTGGAGTGTCTCATCCGGATATATTTCAGGCATTTCTCTTCGTCTGAAAGGATTTCTGCAATCAGGTGAGGGTATTCACCATATTATATGTGTCTCTCTTTTTATTGATTCTATGTACCCAATATGTACGGCGGGATCGTCTCCTGTTATGGAGCCATGAAAGCATCAATAATTGAAGAACCTCTTTAGCCATCCTCATTGACTGACACGTGGCTGAATGGACCGACTGAACCGAAAGACGCAGCCACTGTGTTTGTTAGAAAAGAAGTCGGAACAGACGTGGCGAGTAGTTTTAAAGAGCATCGCTGCAGCTGCGGCCACTGTGTCTGCGCACCTCTCTAGCTTTAACAGCACAAAGTCTGCTTCTACTATAGTATCAAGGCTTCCCGGAAATAATGGGTCACAAGAGTGTGACAAACAAACAAGAAAAGTAGAGGAAATGACGATAGTAAGGATTAGGAAAGAAAAAGCAGCAGTTTCCAGTTGTAGATCAGGTACAGTTATGAGCGTGACATTGATGAATCAGCCCATTTTCAATTCTACTGTGCATGAACGAGAAATGTCCCCCCTTTGGGAATGGCCTAAAGACACTTCAGTCAGTGACACTGACACAGCCCCAGGGGGTGCCCAGCTAGTAATGTTATAAAACTGAAAACACTATATTATATAGGCACGTCTATACATAACACCACAGGACCCAGATGAAAATGATTGTGACCTTTACCAGTTTGGCAGATGTCCACATTTCTGGACACCTCCAAAAGAGTTACTATTGTAGTGATTAACTTACATTTCCAATCATGACCACGAAAGCATGTTAGATGGAATCTGAGCAGTTCCAGCTGCTGTGGGGGTCATTGATTACACCGTGGCAGGTTTAGAGGGAAACATTTTTGAAATAGTCTATTTCGTGTATCAGGACAGGACACTGGACCGGCGTCTGTGATGTAAACACATACACATAAAAAAACTATATATATATATATATATTATATATATCCAATATGTCTCTCTTTTTATTGATTCTATGTACCCAATATCTACGGCGGGATCGTCTCCTGTTATGGAGCCATGAAAGCATCAATAAGTGAAGAACCTCTTTAGCCATCCTCATTGACTGACACGTAGCTGAATGAACCGACTGAACCGAAAGACGCAGCCACTGTGGGCATGAAAGGCGTTGAGCCAAA
>NW_004797973.1:45858-105884 GCF_000002075.1 Aplysia californica
GAGAGAGAGAGAGAGAGAGAGAGAGAGAGAGAGAGAGAGAGTATGCCACTCACTTCACCGACAGGAAGAAGAGCGAAGAAAAGATTAATGAGGACCGGACTGGGAGTTAGAAACTTCTGTTTGTAGAGGTCAAGCTTCTTATCAACACAGCAACCAAGGCAGGTAAGCTCGTGGAAGTGCTTGAACACATTGCAATGTGCCTATCACATACAGTACAGAGAGTGCGTGCACACGTTATCTATGATGACATACAGCGTGCAGCAAAGCAAATGAAAAGGCCAAAGCCAAACACTTACTACACACACTTGTACTGGTCAGCACTGCAATGATAGTCCACAGAATAATTTTTTATAACTCGACGTTTCAAGTTTTTGCGAGAGCCTTTAAAAAGTATAAAGTTTAGAACCCAGTTTGCAATTGTATTGCACTTTTTCAGTCATTCTCTTTTTTTATGTTGACTCCGTTTTGTTCACAATTCTTTTATCTTAATTTATTGCTGTTATGCAGAAACAGATTACAACAAAAAATAAGACAAAACAAGTACAGTCAGTCGTCTCAACAGACACTTTATAAAACATTCATAAAATATGTACATATACAACAGTAGACAAAATTTAAAAAAACACCTTCAGCAAACAAACGACTTACACTTACAGAAAATTTCTCTCACTCTCTCCCTCCTCTCTTTCTCCTCCCATCTCCCTCCTCTCTCTCTCTCTCAGTATTAATCTTAGGGCTTGGACTTTATCTGATAATGTATGGACGAACATAGCACATGGCGTCATTATACATCAAAGTAAACCCATTTCAATGAAAGGTTAACATGGCAAAACAAAGGAGTACGAAGGAGCAGGACAGTAGACACAGCATACTCCTGACCCATCCGTCCCTCATTTGCAAGACTGCTTCTAAAACACAAAAAAAGGACAGTGGATGACAGGAAAACACAGTGAAGTCCACATAAAACAAATTTCCCTAATACATTGTTGTTTTAATATATTTTTAAAAGAGAATCCCAAACTGTTTCTATCTGCGTCATTCTTTATAAGAAAAGATTTTAAAAAAACTCATTTTCAGCCAGTACCAATGTCCAGCTTCCGCAATGTAAATCCCCTGAGTACTGCAATCTAACTGGAGTGGGTTTGCAAAGAAAAACATGATCAAATTATCATGATTATTTTTTCTCACACAGTAACAACTTCAGTCACAACAAACTTAGAGAACTAAAATACTGTTTAACGCAATACAGCAAAATATGCAAATATATCTTCGGGGTAGAGGATACATTAATTTTATTTTTCTCCTTGCCTCAGAATGGGCATGGGAGGGAGGGGGAAAGATAAGAAAAGAGGAAGAAAGAGAGGGAGGGACACAGGGGAAGGAGGGTGAGAGATAATTACTACCTCCTGCTCCAGTCACAGCTACACAAAACCGAGATACACTCATGGGATTTGACAGAGCTGTATGGCACTCTGTGGAAAATTTGTTCTTCTTGTGTCCAGAACTCCTCCTTCCAAAAGATTATATAAGGAGGAGTTAGGCAGTCTGGATAAGACAACAGCAGTACAAATGATTTGAACACAGCATCTGAAACTGACAACATCTTAGTCAAGGATTGCATCCTCAATAAAGGCTACTGGTTGATTGTTGGGATGCTTCAGTTGTGCCTGTCAGGGCCAACAAGATCAGTGTGGGACACTACATTTCAGCAAAAAGACGGAGGCATTCGCTAGAATATCTTCCCCGGCATGGGAATTGTCATGGGTTATTTTTTTAACACATAATGAAATCCAACCATTACACCACAAATGCCAAAGCAGTAACTGGAAAAGGACATAATGAATAAATACAATTATACACACAATTATCAATCCACATTCCAGTGAAAATAACACACTCTTTTATCAGATTGTCCAGCACATTGTTTTGACTGCCAATTTCTTAAGACGGTTTGTAGGCAACGTGTGGTGGCTAGCGTCCAGCAAAGTAACATGATAAGGTGATTATGGGTATGGAATGACAGAAGCTGAAAACTGTGCCTTTGGTGATCAGATTGGGGAACACATCAACATGATTAAAAGATTACATGTTGACTTTACACAAAGAGAGAAAAGTACTAATGTAGAGTCCTCAAAGTAGGAATGATTTACCCTTACTGTGAATCCCAGAGCTACCTAAACAATAACCACTGATAAACATCTTCGCAACAGCCATCCCGTGGCTGGCAGGTCAGTGAAGACCATAGCTCAAAGCAATGCTCCGTGAAAAAAAATGTGTTCACTTACAAGATTGAAATTTGAAATAATCATAGTTGTAACAAACAAGTGACTTGCAAACAAACAAGCGATGTGTTTACCTTTGCAAAATTTATGTTTGGAGACTGTGGATTAGATATAGAAAATCAGATAGGGTTGTTCAGAAAAATTCCTTAAAGTGAATATTTTCTTTGTTAGTCCTGAAAGGTGCTAAAAATTCACCAAGCTAGATTTTAGTTTTAGTTTCGATAAGAGTTTTATGACATTGGCAACACAAAGAGGTCATAAAAAGTGCCAAAGATAAGAGGTGTTTCTTCTAGAGAATATCATACAAAGATACGAAAAAGAGTTAAGCATAATGGATGTTTGATAAGAAAGAAAGATCAAACCACACAGACACCAGAGCACCCATAGACCAAGCAAAACTATACTAGTTCACTTCCACTTATGTGTTAATAGTGAATAGAATTTGAGCTTTTGAGCTTCGAGAAAAGAGAAGCACATCGACACAATAATGGTCATTTAGATTGGAAAAAGTGAGACGGACACAGAGCACCACCCTAGAGAACTTCCTGATGTGTTGGGAAAAAAATAAATACAGAATCAATACAATGAAAGGACAAATACCAGCAAAATCACAGATAGCTAGATCAAGGACAAATAACCCCCGTAATTTCCTGCATTAAACCTACTAATAATACCCCCTCCCCCCTAAAACACATGGATGTTGAGGCAAAAAGACATGATCTTGATATAATATATATGCGAGGCGAATCAAGAATCTGTTCAAGTAATGAGGAATGCAACATCAATTTAATGTTGGATAAAATTACAATAGAAATAAAAACAGTAGAAATCTAAAAAGTAAACAAAACTAACTGTTGTTGCCTTCCACCCATACAAATGTTGCAGTCTGCTTACTCAACTCAAACAGTGAAACGGTGTGAAGATAACATCCAAGACTGCACTGCTCAAATGTTCAATTTACATCTCCCATAACTCTCCTAAACCGATCAAGCACTCTGCTCCAGTCTACAGGACCCATTCATTCAGTTTAAACAATAGCACGGTGCCACAATTTTGACTATTCAAATGAACACAGACCACAAACCTTTCTGATGGGAACTCTCTTCTATCATGAAAGAAAAGTATCAGGGCAAAAAGTAAGTACTGCATCAATAGCTCACGGGATAACACATAAATACAGCGCATCTCCACTCCCGCATAGAGAAACATCACATTCGATTCGGCCAAACTGTCGGTGTTCAAAGTCAAAGCAACATGCAAAAGCTCTCAAAACAGTAACATACATACCCTTCTCCCAACTTAGTTTGAAATCTGGAGCACACATACAGCCTTATAGGTGGAAACATTCTGAGCAAGGAAAAGTATGCTTCAATATAATAATATAGTAGATATAAATAACCAAGGTCTTTAATACGTAAGTATTCTAACATTGAAATAATAGATGCATAATTTGCTTTTATGCCAACAGTTCTGCAAGTGGCCGTTACAACTAAATTAAACACCCAAATATTGGTAAATTAAAATTTCCTGCGGCATCTTCTGTAACATCAAGATTCGGACAACTCACGACTAGTTCCAGAACTAGAAACATGTCATGTTCGGAATTACATGGTACAGCACAAGTACTATTCACAGATAGCAAGCAACATATAATGACTTTAGATTTTGAACAAAAAACCCTTTAAAAACAAAGAACAACAGCGGAGTCCGTTTAATCTGATATCCACAGGACCGCTGGATTTTGGGGGGTTTCACTGTGTTTTGGGTTTAGGGAGGTTGTTCAAATAGTTAAGAAAAAAATCAGTTCTATTTTCATACGGTTTAACCCTTAAAACCCTGAATTCTTTTTTTTCATACCTCCCTAGAATCCTGAATTAAAATTGAGATACTAGAAAAAATTAGGTTGGTTCATTATTTTCTTTACTGTGTCTTTGTTGTTAGATTTTACTGAAGTTTGAAAATGTTATTTATATATATATGAATGCACAGTCTGAACAAAAGGGTAAAAGGTTAAAACACTGGTTTTTAGGACCAACTCTATGAGTTAAGTCTTGTGTGTGATCCCCGACTCCACTTCAGTCAAAGTATCATTAGACCCAGCCGTAGATCTAGCCTCTGGTAGCTTTAATGGTGATCCCCTGCCAATTCCACTATCGTCAAAATCATCATCGATGTTATGCGGAACATTGCAATCGTTTTCAACGGTCATATTTATTGATATATCCGACTGGGAGATCATTATTGGGGTCTGGTTAGGATAAAAAATGTCAAAAATTTTGCGGTCTGAAGGGCCTGGCAGCCAAAAGTGACTAATTTTTCTTTAAAAATCGCAAAATTTCCAAACTTTCGGTGTAGAACTGCTCTCATGACATTATCGGTACTTTCTGCTTGCAACAGAGTCATCTGGAGTTACATCCCCTGTTTCTAGCACTGGGAATTAAACGATAAAGTCGACCAGCAGTTACCAGCGGTATAGGGTTTTAAAGGTTAAGGCTGTTTTTGGATTAACTGTGTTTGGTTTAAGTGAGCAGACTCCACTTATTTGCATTTCTATTACATAAAACAATGTATAAGGCAGTGCAAAGCTATAACAGTTACAAATCATAAGCAATTAATCGACTGCCCTTCAGATGGAAATGTACCTATTGGTAGGAATTTAGAACTTCAACTTAGAAACAGTAGCTTGAAAAAGCATGAAAACATAAAAGTGGAGGTGAAGTTTTACTGAAAAATATATAACGTTTTAGATTGAATTCGTGTCCTAGTCTCTGTGACAAAAGTTTAAAAAGTCCGTTGTGATCAATAATGTTTCCTGCTTTCAAAGCTCAGAAGTAAAATCAGCTAAGCATCAAAATAATGAAAAAGTATTCTAAAGAGGAAGATAGGTGATCAACTTTTGCTGAAGAAAGCAATAAAAGTATTTGTTTTCATAACTATTTTTTTTTTTAAACCCACAGAAGAACCAATAAATGTCCTTATTTTATGCACGTTGAAACTATGGATATGTGAGGCTTGTGACACACTTTGGCTGTAAAAATAAAATATTCAAACGGTGAGCCCATAGTATGAGAAGTCAATTCAGCTCACAGCTCTGACAAAGTACTTTATTTCTCAAAGCACAAGTTACTGCCAGGGACCACAAACTGCACGATGGTAATGAAATAGAGACAGGCTCGTGGTTCCACCGGTGTAACTGTTGATGACGCAGACAAAGAGACAAACTTTCACATTTCCTAAGGTTCCGCCCAGGGAATGGCCCAAAAGAAAAGCCAAATAGGAAAGACAATGGCGGTGATGACGGACTCAGTCCAGGCATTGAAGAGATAATTGTCCATGACGCTGAGGAAGATAAGCTCCTTGGTAGAGTTGAAAGCCTCCAGGAACAGACTGAACACGTCCGGCTGTGGCCACACAGTGATGAAGCCCACTAGGAACATGAGCATTAGAGGAGAGACCAGGACCAGGGCAAACATTTGCACCCAACGCAGGAATCTGGGGAGAAGGTAGCAACAGAAAAAAAAAATTCATGTCAGAGAGCAAACTTTATTTAGCATCTCATAATAATATAAAAACAGTTGAGAAGCACGCTGTCATCAGCCTTAGTAGAGGTCATATGGAATAAATGCCTTTATTTACCAGCAAGAGAAAATTTGGGTTACCATAGCATATTACAAATGAAACACTCAATAGGTTGGAAGCCACAAATACACATCACACCCCGTAGCCTAATGATATCATCAACAAATAATTTCACAAACACATCATTGCAAATTGGCGTATGGCAATGCTGTTTCATGAGCTTGCATTGTCATGTATTACTCCAAAGGGCATCCATCTAGAAGCCACGTAAACAATTTTGCTTGATATTATTAGCAAACCTCTGCCTAAATAATGATGAGACCATATGATGTGATAGGACCATAGCAGAAGTAGGAAAATGTTGCAATTATTGAATAATCAAGCAATGCAGCTCTTGTCAGTTTGATCAAATAATTAGCCAAATTATCTAAATCCGTATGTGTACTAACCACCCACACCAACAACTGTTTTTTCTGCATTTTCCGGTCACTATTTTCTTAATCATTTTTTTAGTCTATTAAGATGTTTTCTTCAAATTTGGCATGTATGTAGATCTACTTCAAAATGTTGCACCAGTCACTAAAGAATTAGATATGGGGTACTAGCTATTATTGCATTTTTATTATGGTCTAACTTATCCATCCCGATCCCTCACCCATTTTTTATCATTCGAGTTTTGAGTTGCACTGCCACCTTAAAAAATTCTCACAGATATATTCTATCCCGTCAGTGACCTATGGCAACATGTCTACTAGGGGACTGAACAGAAAAATTAGACTTATCATGCAAAAAAAAAATTATAAAGAAAATTCTACCCTTCCCATGAAAAAGCAAAAAATCTAATATGGCTGTCGTTTCCATGGCAACATGAAGAGTTGAGAGAATTTTAAATTTCGACTCTACACAGCACTACATAAGGTATAATATTTAAGTGGCACTCCAAAAGCATTTCTCTCAGTAAGAAAGAATATGCACTAAAAAATTTGCCTTCCTCCTTGATACTGCCGATCATAATTATTAGGGTCGCAGTACTGCGGACCTTTGTGAATGTTGTTGGCCAAATCCAAATGCAGCTGTCATGGTCTCAAAGAAGTAAACAAATACAGTGACTCACTGACATTGTGCCTCACCTGTATGAGCTAGGCCTGACAAAAGTGGTGACTGGAACCATGAAGGCTGTGAGGAAAAATGCTTGCGAGATGTTGGTAAGAGAGATGCTGGCTAAGGCCAAACTTTGGCTGATTAGACCAATTGACTTGAGCAAACGCCAGTCCACGATGAGCCGATTGGGGTTACCAGATTTCCTGCAAAGAAGACATAATTCTATTATCAGACGAATGCAAAATTTGAAGACAAAAGCTCTATGTAAGCACTTCCTATCATTGGTCAAGTAAAGCAAGCTAAAATGGTATGGCCATGTCACCCGTTTTCAGGCCTGGCTATAACCATTCTACAAGGCACGGCACAGGGAAGATGAAGGAGAGGCAGACAAAATACCAGGAGCCCATTACGGATGGGATCAGGTAGGGTCTATCACCCAAACTGTTGCATGAAAACAAACGCGTCGAGTGATTGGTTTATGCCACGACAGCCGCTTTGCGTCCTAAATCTGGCAAGCAAACCAACTTGACCCGGTCGTGCCAATGGGCACCCGGTATAAGGAGAGATGGGAGGATAACATCTGAGAATGGACAGTCGTGGACCTGCGGGACACACTGAGGAAAGCAGAGAGTCAAGAGGAGAGGAGGAGATTTGTTGTTATATGTCAGAGGCAACAAAACTGATGACAAATCTTCGCAAGCAGGGAAAGAAAAAATTTGATGAGATATTCCTACTGTTCTTAACTATCCCTGTGGAAAAGTAACGTCAGAGACAACGACTTTAACGACATTTGTTATTACACTTAAAAGATAAGAATAGATCAACTTCCTCTCAAGGTGTTCTGCTGAAGGCAATCTGATCCTTAGTGTCTTGGTCTTCTCTGGATGCATTTTAAGGCCTGTGATCTGTAAGATAATTACTAGATCTCTTGTTTTCTCCATCATGTGTAGGTGACTGAGACAGAATGTGCTAGAAGGAAAATACTTAAAAATGGAACAGGAAAGAAGTAAGGAAATTCATCCAAAAGTCTAATAGATATATACATCTTCGCATTTTCTATTTCCACTGGAAACTTCGTTTCATCGCACACAGATTTACGGACTGAAGAACCGGAGAAGCCCAAAAGCCGCTTAGGCTCAACCCTCAATCAGGACCAAGAGAAAAAAAAAGGCAGGAGAGCGCTTGGGAGTCATGACACAAGTGTGGCCCGGCCCCCTTAGAGTGTCAGGTATTTAAGGCCGAAACACTTGCTTGAAGGGGGTTCTTCCACTGAAGATCTCTTGCTGTCCGTTCACCCCATGAGTTTTCTCTCACACAGTACAAAATAAAACGCAGTAGAGCAACCTACAGGACACTTCTCCTCGCCAGTCTCTGGGGTGCTGTACATTACAAGCTTGACCAGTCATAAGGAAGTGTGAGATTGAACCTCACAGAACAATTATTTTCCTCAATCTTCCTAGCATATTTTGTAACTTCCTGGAATCCTACAGGAGGGACAGAGAGCTTAGCATTCGAAATGACGCATATTGCGTTCAGAATAGACAAAATATCCTGTAGAAAAACCATATAAAACAAACAACCCCTGAGCCTTAGCAGGCGAGTTCAGAAAACAGCAGACCTGGTCATGAGTTTTGGGTACATGAGTGCGGCCGTGTAGATGGCCAGCATGCTGTAAAGCACCATGTCCTCTGTGTGGATGCGGAACTTGGGCATGATGCGAGTCAGCAGCTCGGGGCCCTGGTAGGCCAGCCAGCCCAGCAGCAAGCAGACCAAAATCACTGGTATCACTGTCAAAATACCTGTGGTGGAGATGGGGTCCTGGGTGGAAAATATAGAGTAAAAATCTTATAATTATATTGTAGCGCTTGAAAGAGAAAAACTCTTAAAAGGGTTGAGTAGAACTTGAAACAAGAAAAATATAAAAGAAAAATATGTGGTACCGACACTTGTTCATGTTTTATCTGGATATCAAATACTATGAGCTTCCTGATAATGACACCCTAAAAGATGTGTGATGCAGGTGTTGCTTGGCGATTTAAAATGAGCAGCCAATAGGTTTACAACAATAGTCTGACAGCCTCAAAATCACCGACCTGCAATGTTCCTAATCAAACAAAAAAAGAGCATAAAAATAGAGTATAAATCCCCAGCCTTCAAGCATCATGACCATGACAGCCAGCTGTTTCCTCTTCCTATACGACATAACTGTGACCCCAGAGTGACAGAGATCAGCGCATTGTATCAAGCACATTCTAATTTGGGTTGGGGGAGAATATTCTTTAATTTTACCACAGGGTGCAATCCTTAAATAAATATACATATACACCGTTAAATGAGACGTCTGAAAAATAATGTGAAAAAATAGATTCAAACCGAAAAGTCATAACTCCATTATTCCTTTCTGTTTCTTTCATTACAAACTTTATTTGTATGTATGTCTAGAATGCTAAATTTTGTAAGCATCTTTGCATAAGTAGTGACAGTATGACTTTAAAAAATATCCTTCAAAAGGCTGGTCCCTTAGGTTCATTCAACCAAAATGGCTGGTAATCAGTAAGTTGAACCTTGTGATACAGAAGACACGGATGAGTAGACCTGAAGTTTACAGAATGTCAGAGCAAAAATAGCAATGCTTGAAAAATCATGAGATTATCACTTACCATCTCATCATCTTCCTCCTCTGCATCCTGCTCCGACTTGTCAGCATCAGCTTTTGTTTTGCTTTTTTCACTACCTGAAGGAACAGACAAAACTTGATTTCATAAATCGCTTTTTCTCTTTTATTTTCTCCTGCTTTCTCTCCTTATCATACAAAAATCAATGTCACTTCGTCACAATATGAACAAATAGGCTTATTCATAAATAACAAAAAATGCATGAATAAATAGGGTCTCTCTTTCTTTTACCTTCTCTCTCCCGTGAGCAAACAACACACAAACGTATGCTTTTAAATGAATTTATTATGAATGTGCCCCGACAAAGAAAAGATTTTAAAAATAACCTGGCAAGTTCGTTAATGAGCAAGTCTTTCAATTCCAAAAGACAGAAAAGATGCATGTTAGTAGATTAAGTTCAATAGAAAATTTTATGCTCCGATGATTCTTTGCTTCACTATCAAACTGAGTGATGCTTCAATTATTCCTGAACAAAATAAAAAACATCCTACCATCCAAACTAGTACCAGCAGGGTCAGCCTCTTTCTCTTTTTCCACAGCATTTGCAGCAGCTTCATCACCTGAGATCAGCCACAGCGCAATGCCATAGAGAGAGTCAAGGTCAATTTTCAATGTAATCTACCAACTTAGACAGTCAGAAGTAAACAATAATAATAAACAAAACTTTGAAGGTAAAAAATCCTAGAGAGTCAGAAAAAACTCAGTGTTACACCAACATTAGGAGAACAAAGTTTGAAAAAAAGTAAATAATGGATGACAGATAATAAAGGTTCAAACTGAAATGTAAACTAATAAGCAGACAAGTCTGACAAGCTTTAGTTTAAGTAACGTTTTCCCAAAACCTTAGAAAAAGCCCCCAAGATCCTGTTTCATCTCGCACATCCATAAAATAGGAAAACTGTAACTAACAGAATCAGACTTAATGTTCCTCTTCTAGATCTAGGACACTTAACGTATTGATGACAACAGGTGAACAATTTTCCCCTTGAGGTTGAAAAATCTTGGTAAGAAAAGAGACAAATTGTTTTTCTACTATTTTTCCACGACCAAAACAAATCTGTGACAAGGTCACAGAAAAAAAAAGGATATTGTGATGAGTCCTGCTGCAGCCATCAGACCAAATGGTGGCATGTACATGCCGATAGATACGTAGCGGTTGGTTGAAGGAAGGATGTAGAAGAAGAAGGACTGATGAAATCGTTCCATCAAGTTGTTCAAGCTTCTAAACACTCCTTCAATGATTCTGCAGGCAAGAAAAGACACACAAAAATTTGAAACATGAAAAGCAAACCATTTAGCACGTGTCCAGACCTTGTTTAATGTTATGAGGGTAGAGGTATGCAGACTGGTTCACGGAGCAAGAAAAAGCTGATCTACTCAAGCCTTTCATAAGACAAGAAATGCCTTTGTGAAAATCGTACAGGTTCAATCTTGGTCCTGAGACAATTAAGAGGCGGTGGTAGCTGAGGGTTATCTTGCTTATTTGTGGGCCACATTTGACCATTTCACTTATGTAAAATAGTGTGAATTTTACAAAAGTACAATGTTTATTATTTTATTTTAAAGATTCGTTGCCATGGAAACAGCATCCATATTGAAATTCCTTGATGTGTCAAATAAGTTAATATTTCACTTATTTTCAAAGGAAATAAATTGTCATTTTGCATGCATGGTGAGAAACAACGGCTCTTCAAACCAGTCTGTTGAATTTTTCCAAAACAAGTTTTGAAACTTTTAAATTAATTAAATTCATTTAAAATAATTTTTTGTTACTGAAGTAATATTCAGGGCTGAAAAAAGTCAGTGAAACTTTACACTCCAGACACCATCAACAAAAATCTATTCCATATATGGGAGGCATCATGGTGAAATCAGACACCTGTCAAAACAATTAAATTGATGAAACAAGCATTTTTCTGCTGGTTTGCAAGTCTTATTGAATGTTTGTATTTTTGGCTCAACACCCTTTTTACCTATTTAAAAACACATTTCGATGCGAAGTTTATGGAAAAACGTTGATTTAAGGTGCAAAATAAATTTACATTTTCAGTTTTGAACGACTCTCAAGCTATTGAAGTGGCCATTTTCTCGCTAATTTTACCTCAGTAACAAGGTGGCCCCCATCAATCACAAATATTTCCGTTTCTACCCAAGATAGATGGAGATTCTTTTCATCCAAAACAAGGCAAATGAATAAACTTTACAATGATACCAATAACTCCACATGCCCAAAAATTGACGAGCTCAAACTAAATGAGCTGAGTAAAAATAAATACCTCGCTGAGGCTGTCAGATCATGAATTCTTGTACTCTTCTTGTCTTTCACTCCCTCGAGAGTTAAAGCCTCAATGTGGAACCTATGGAACAATCCGTGGTTTCCAGAGGGAGCACCACTAGCCTGGTACCACATCATCCGCATCATGGTAGTAAGGGCAGTCTTGTACTCCTGGAAAGACTCGCCATTTCCCTCACCGTAGTAACTACGAAGTTTTGGTTCCTAAATGGACATATACAACAATTTATTTAGAGTGCTACTTCTCACTAGGGACTTCATAATACTACCCCCCCCAAAAAAAAACCCCAAAACAAAACAACCAACAACGCTAAAACAAAAAGTAATTTTTTCTTAATTTGCGAGAGTCACTTTATCATGCCACAAGAAAAGTGGCAGCAAATGCACTCTGTCAATGTACCCATTTATTACACTATTTTCTTTGATTGCCATACAAATACATTTGGAAACATGGGGAAAAATAAATCTCCAGTCCGAGGCTGGAATATTTTGAAAAGATTATCGGAGGCTCCTCAGCTCTAACCATAAAAAAACAAACTTTGAGCATTGCAAACATCGAGTGATTAGATTTAATGTTTTGGGATACTTCAAATGAGTATGAGGGTAGAAAGATATTTTGAAAAATGTCCTTGGATCATAAAGGAATTCTTTTCTTTGAGTATGATGAACTACACACACACACAAAGAAAAGAGGACAGAACCTCTCATTTACATAAAAATCATACGGAAACAGGACATCTCAAATCTGTTCAATTACAAGAAGGGGGGGGGGGAGAAAGAATCCATCTCCTTTTATTTCTTTATCTTGGAATTTGATTGAAACAAAAATTTAAAAACAAAATAAAGAAGACAAGGACATACATTGCTTTTTTTTTTTAAATTGATCATGACAATAAAAGAATGAAACAGTGAAAAACTTTTGAGAGGTGCCGAAAATATGCCATCTATAAACAAATGAACATAACAACAGCTCTGGCCATACCATGGTGTGATGCAAGGTGACCTGGCCCCTCTCCTTGCGGCACAGCTTGACCACCAGGTTGACCAGATCCAGGTTAGGCAGCTGACCATTGAGACCCTCCAGCTTGAGGTTGTAGTAGCTCACCTTCTCCAGTGGCAGCTCCAGGTTGATGGCTGCCTGGATGGGACCACTGCGACCCTCCAGATGTTCACTTACAATGTCTGCAATATGATTGAAATTTTTAAAAAAGACTAAATTTCTGTGGTCTCCGACTGAACTTAAAGTTGTGAAAAGATTATTATTAAATAGGAAAATGACAAAAACGCAACGGAAAAAGGAAACGCGAGGTGTAATCTCTGGCCATGATAGGTTTGCTTTGGAGTGTTGTACAAATTCGGCATTTCGGGGGCTTATTATTTTTTTTTCATGGGGGAATGAGCAAGAGTAAGCCTACATTGATATTCAAAATATGCTTGTAAATGTTTTGATCTATGTATTGTAGAGTATGTCATGTATAATAATTACTGTTGAATACTTTCATGAATAAAAAAAATGTATGTGTGAGAAAGGCCAAGAGAATCGATAGCGAGACATGTTCAGCTGACCAGTGTGAACAAACCTGCTGAAAGTATCTCCATAAAAAGCGCTATTTCTCCTAGTGTAATGACGGTAGAAACAAAATTCCAGCTCTCCTCTAGGCAGAATTGGGAAGGGAAATAATATATTGACCTTATATAAAATTTGAGATCGTTTTCCGAAATGAACTAACTAGTATACGGAACAAAACTATAAAACCGAGTTATCTTGGTTGTGGGGTTGAACGCAGCCCGCAAGCTGACCAAGATATCTCGGTCACGGGATTGAAAGAGTCAATGAATACATTTGGGGACTACAATTGACGGCTGTTACAACAGTGGTCATCTTAAAGATATTAAAATGCACAAAAAATTAACTCTACAAGTCAAAAAGAATCAACAAGACTCACATTCAGATTTTGACTCATGGTAGGCATCCAACCATGCTGTGGTTCCGACCTCATCATAGTCCGTGAAGAGAAAGATCACGTCTTTGGACCAATATGCTTTCTCTGAAATAAAATACTTTGTGTTAAACAAGAAATACTTACACATCAAAGGCTCCCAGAGGGACGTGCGATCCGTTTCATGGTGGAAAAAGCCCACATGAACTTTTATAATCTTATGAATGTGTTTCATTTCTACATTTTTCCAGTCTTCTTCACTCTTTCAACAAGGCAAGCTCAGCCTCCGAGATGATCTTCTTGTATACATGTTGTAAGACGGTAAACTCATACAAAAACTAAATCAAAACCTTTGGACAGCGGGCATATATTGTCAGTATTAAAACTGTCATCCATTGTCAGGGAGAAATGAAGTCCTCTTCGACAGGGGATGCCTTACAGTGTCACTGTAATGTTAAAGAAAACACACAGGGGGAAAAGGGAAGCGGCCGTTTGTATAGGTGATTGTCTGATATACAGGGGGCGGTTCGAGCGGGTTGGACTGTATACAGAAATAAAGTGACAGAAATTTGTTGCTGACATTTTATTCAACTTAGTACATTAAAAAATGATGACTACATTTTCCACAAAAACGGTTTATTCAAAGTATTTATGTAACAATCTATTTTGATAATTAACAAACACTTATCTAATGTACCCAAAGTTTAAAGTAACCTAATATTTATGTTCTCATTTGTATCCACTTTAAAAAAAAACAACAGCAAAAGATTAAAATGATACATTAAAATGAACTTATATTGTTTTGTCAAAACATCTTTCACTATAAAACAGTAGAAAGTCCAAGTACAAATATGAAAAAGGTTTTAATAGGACCCACACAGACTGAAAGATATGATGGGGACTATCAAATAACATTATGACCGCATGATTTGACCCACAGTTAGTACTGCGGGGAAAAAAAATATCTGCTGAAGGAAGCAAGACCACATTCTGCATAATTGTCAGACAATTCTTTCCTACATATATAATCATATACTGAAAAATCCCAGCTGACTTACGCTTGAACTCTGAGGCCAGAGCCAGTGCTAGAGCAATACCCCCGCCTGTCTGTGGTTTTGCTTTGTTGGCAAGAGGTCTCAAGGGAACTGACAAGACGAGAGCCTCAGTGCTAGCAGCCCGACGTGCTCGCAAAATGGCGAAGACATTCTCCCCTTGTACAACCTGGGAAAACATGAAATACACATTGAAGCTAAACTTCTTTGTGCTGACTTTTTACCATGGAAGATTTTACTGATCTCATCTACCATCGTTATAGCTACGGGTGAGATTTTAATTTTTAATCACAAAAGGAGCTACTGGCTACAGGTGACCTGACCAGCCACCAAACCAGATCCTCATAATAAGTGGTCACCATTAACAACTGGGAAAAACAACAGTGTAACCATGACAGATTTGAACCGGAGGAGTTCTTCAATCATTTGAACATAAGATGGTGGGGAGCACAACACCAGAGAATCCAAGTGGAATAAAAATAAATTTAAAGTACCATTTGCTGGTTTTGTTGGGAGTAAAAAAAAAAGCACATAGACATATTTTTATATTGTCATTTACAGGAGGGAATAAGCAAGACAGACAGTCAGACAGAAACATCAGAGTAAAAGGGAAAAGAAAGATGTACAACTGGTGCTCTCTAGCAGCACACAAAGTACCATTTAGTTTACACAAAGAAATGAAGCTATGTATTTCTACTCACTAAAGGAGGAGAAATTTCTCTGAAACTCCCAAAATGAGGGAGGACAGTGAATTAAAAGGAGGAAAAGAGTCAACACAATTAGCTGAGCAGATACTTAAAGTTATTTAACGTCAAGTTGAGTTTTACAGCACTTTGGACAGATTATAGGCCATGCTACGGTGGGGGGGAGGGGGGGGAGGTGTAAACCCACTATGCCGGGTATGCCGGGCCCTCTTTTGGGTACAAAATCTAAAAGTAACATATAGGCCAGTGAATTGGTCATTAAATCAAAACAAGAAAATCTATTTTGATAGTACATCTAACGAATGGAATCCTGGTAAAAGAGACCTGTTTTCGGCAATTGCCAAAAAGTAATTTGATGTCAAAGCCCAGCGCTGGCCGGAGATAAAGAGTTAGGAACAACATGCCGAAATTAAAAAACAAAAAGAGAAAAAATAAGAGAATCGGGCGGTTACTAGCACAATGATAGTTCC
This sequence comes from Aplysia californica, assembly GCF_000002075.1. Classification (NCBI taxonomy): domain Eukaryota; kingdom Metazoa; phylum Mollusca; class Gastropoda; order Aplysiida; family Aplysiidae; genus Aplysia; species Aplysia californica. Next base: position 61,955 of record NW_004797973.1, read on the forward strand.
CAGGTAAAAATCATTGTGTTCTAAAAACTGACAGTTATTAAGGACAGGGACACATAGGTAATACATACCTTTTTAGATATACTTTTGAAAGGATAAATAACGGAAAAATTATGACGGTATGTGTCCAGACCCAGAGCTCTAAATTTTTCAAATATCCAACTCTGAGGAGCAACCCTGGAGACAAAAACAAAATGTGTATTAAACAGCTAACAAAACTGTCACTCATAATGTAAAACATCTTTTTAAACATAGAATAACTTATAGAAACCCAAACTTTTCCTGATCACAACTATGTTTATGCATACAAGCCCTCATAAATGAACCTGTGAGACTTCAGGAAAGCCTCATGCATGCAATAAATAATAATATCCTCCATTTTCTCTTTGCTATCAAAAGTACACTTATTGCTATATCAGAATTACAAATTTCCATCTGACATTTTAGGCCATCTTGAGTTACTAAGGCTATGAGAACAGAAATCAAATGCTCTCTCTGCTCTACCAAAATCATAAGAATATTCTGAGTCGTCATCAAGATATTCAAAGAATTACATTAGAAAAAGCTTGACATATTGCAAAATTTTTATGTAAAGATTTTTATAAGCAGATAAAACTTTGTAATTCTTAGGTAACGGAATACAGTAGATCAGACCCAAGGATTATTTTACTTTTACTCTTGCCATTACAGAAAAATAAACATTTCTGGACTGAATATTTCATTTGAATGGAAATAATTCATTACCACCTCATTCACAAAAGAAAAAACAACATCATCTTCAAGTTTGTCATTCACAAACACTTTCATCTTTGCTTGCTTGGCATTTGGACTTGTATTGTTTTTAAAGGGAGATAGGAATCACAAGATAAAGAAACATTGAAAAAACAAAACTGACTAAGTTTCAGTTTCACAAGAACATTGTTCCCTTTCCTGGCAATCTTTTACCACAGAAAAAAAAATAATAAGATGCCGGTATCCATCTAACAGGCACTGCATCATCCGAACATGCTGCGGCTTGACAAGGGTAGAAACACAAATTAAGGGGCCATTAAATTTAAAGTATTCGACAAAGCTACGTCCAATGTGTACATGTACTACGGTTGACTTCAAAAGTACAGACTAAAATCCACACTTACTTTTGATCTTTGTTCATCTCAGCTTTGACTTCATCTTTCAAATTAAATGCCTTGGTCAACACATGTGGAAGCTCAGATTCCACCAGACCTGAAACAAATTCAAATTATATATATGAAATGAGGTTATCAAAACTGATGTGCAATTATTTGAAGTAACAAACAACACACCTTACAAAAAACAATTGGTTTCTTTATAAGAAAGGGGAAAAAATCAAACAATTTATCTCTCTTCTATAATATATTCTTTACACAGTAATCCACAAATTTTCAAATCCATAAAAGGATGCAGTTTTTTCTTCTTGTGTTGAACTACTAAGCATGTGATGCACTACTGAGTATTTTTTAACTTGAACCACAGTAGTTTTTTGGACACTCCACCAGCCTAGCACAATCCTATGACAAACGGACCACAGAGGTAACATCTTTTCAATCCTTACTGGATCTAATACAACCCTCCATTGGCAATACTTCATATGACCCGATCAAAGAAAACCAGTCAAGCAGGCAATCCAAAACAGAATTTGAGCCAACTTAACACTTACAGTACCGTCGGTGACTTAAATCACCAGGCCGTAGTATGTGCTCACTACCGCTGAAGACTTTAGTCACCGACGTGACTAGGCACACTAAACATAATCAATTGACGAATGGACGCACTATACCGAAGTAAATACCAAAGGAAGTCACTCTATATGATAGCTCAGTGGTTGATGAACCTCTATCATTTTTAAAGAGTGTTCCTTGGGCTGCCATAGTTTTTTTAATTCAAAAAAATTCTAAACTGGAGCGGTACTTGAGGGTTTTTCACTACAATATATGAGCCTTCGGTACTGTAAATGTTAAAGAACATGGCAAACAAAATGTACAAGCTCAGCAACTTAAGATTTAGCACTTAAAAAAAAAAATATCACTGGACAGGACCTTCAGTGCTAGGGTGTCTGGTGAACATCAGAAAAAATCAGAGACGGTCTTAGAAATGGTCAATTATCATTTAGTCATTACTTTTCATTCCTTGTGGATGGGTTTTTTTTTCTTCAGTAGAATAACTGTACTCTTTCTTTTATTTGACACTGACTTATTTGGCACCAAATGTCAAGTCTTTCAAGTTAATCCTTTAAAAATCACAAGTCAGATGAAGATGAAATGGCTCCCTGATTCTCTTCACTTACATGATCACAGAGTCAGTGTTTAGTGTAACTGTAACACATATGAACAGCAAAAAGTAAAGACACAAGTTCTACTTCTTCCATCTCCTATCACCTTGAAAATAAATCATGCTACCCTCTTCTCCTCTTTTCAATTTCAGTTCGTAGTAAAATTTATAAATTAAAAATTGAATTACCTGGCAACAAAGCGTTTTCCGAAAAGTAAGTTCCAGCATTGAAAGGTTGGTAGGCTAAAGCAAGAAACCAGGCCAGTCCCACAATGTACATCAAAGCAGACAGCTTAGCATGATGGTTTTGCAAGAACTTCACCAGTCTATTCCTCTGCTTTTCATTGCTGAGAAGACCCATTTTGCTGCAAACATTAAAAATAAAAAAACAAGGCATAATTACATAATATAATAGAAATGAACATTTAGACATAAATTTGACTACTTTTGGAGGCAAAAAACCAACAATATGGCCAGATTTAAACGAGAAAAATCTGTGGCCCGCTTTATTAGCTTCTTTTATCACAAGCTATAATTGTCACATAAAAAAGAAGCATAAAAATATAAGAAAAACAGCCAGAGTCAAAATAAAAGTCCTCATTTTTATTTTTATTACAATTATTCATCACCATCAATCCCATAATCAGGGTTCCCACTCATCAAGGAGAAAGAAAAAAATTGGGGGGGGTTTTTTCCCTCGCTTTCCTCCTGAATTTTCTAACCATTTTCATAGTGATTTTTGTATTTTTAAAGACGACAGAACCAGGAAGAAGAAATGAACGGAAATGCAAGATAAAAATCCTAACATGGTCATCATAGACAGTGCCTTTTCCTGGGGAATCAGTCTCAAGGACAGGGATTATAGGATATAAGTGCAACGTAAACAACTTATAGGCATTTAAGAAAGAAAGAGGTCTTGGTAGGGTAATCGTTGTCCAGTTAGGAAAAAGAGGGGGGTGGGGGGGTTGGTGGTGTTACTTTATTGGCTGTTGGCTTGACTTTTGCACAAACAAAAGAAACCAACAGGATGCGTCACAAATTTTTTATCTTAACTGTATATTCACTGCACTACATGCCACGCATCGCAGCTGATTGTTTCAAGTATCAAATTTTATCCATTGAAAAAAAAAAAATTAATCCTCTCACTGGTCTAGGCCATCATCAACAACACATCTATGGCCGGAGGTGCAAGAATTTTTTAACACCTTGTCAAACTAATGTCGGCCTCATTCCAAGCAAACATTCTTCTAAAGGGAAAAGTGTTACTGGTTGACTACAGTACAAGGGCTCAGTGCACAGAGAGTGTAAAATTAAGCTTCAAGTGACCTAATAACATAGGTTGTTCGGATCTGACTTTTTCTAACTTAAACAATGGGAAGGTGAGGATGTGTTGGGGTAGTCGAATGGCAAATAAAAAAAAAAAAACTGGAATCACGGGCTGAGAGTTACGATTGTACTTTTGTAAAATTGAAAATTTAAAAGAGGGGTAAAAAAACCTTTAAGATTCCTCCAAATCTATAATTATGGGCAGCCCTTTGATTTCCTGGCTCTCTCCTGTTTACAAAAAAAAATTTTCATTTTCATTCATTTTTTAAACTATACTATAGTGTTTTCCTGACCGGGAAATCTGAAAATGAAATTCCTGCCATTTTCGAATTTGAACTAAAACCATGCATTTTGTTGACTGTTGGGGCAATATGAATGACTTTCCACTAGAGTTGGGTCAGGCTTGCTAAATCAGCGTCCATGAGTAACGAATGGTTCGGTGGTACTACACGCAAACGAGCGGACAGGTAACGAGCAGTCTGCTTGTGAAAATTCGTTCGTTACTCGCTACGCATCGGACGCAGAGACATTACTTCGTTTAGCGAGCGAGTGGACGGGGTGACTCCTTCCACTGCATACTATTTGCATCCGCCCACACCCTGCCATCCAACTCACCCACCCATCGTACCATCCTGCAGACCTCAGCTCCAATCAAATTTTTAATTTGGTTCCAAATTTTTTTTATCCATGAGTATCACTTCATGCATTGCAAGTCAGTGTCTAGGCATCTCACCCCGCCAGTTTTTTCAAAGCACATGGAGGTATGCCCACCTGAACACCCCTAGATTTATAAAACTCATGAAGGAGTGATGATTCTGCCTGCAAAAATTGGCACTACTTGGATGTGGTCCCGATTTTTGTGTAGGCCTACTGAAATATCAATACTGATTTAAATAGTCCGTATCAATGTATGTTTTATCAGTACCCTAGATCCAAATCTAATCTAGCCTACAAAATGAGCAGTAAAATTCACTTGTTTCTCACAAGGCAAGGGGGGTTGCCCCCCCTTACTTAAAAAAAACAACAACATGGGGTGTTTCAGGGAAGCATGTCCCTCTGAATTTGACCACAATTTGATGTTTGGCAAAGGTTTGAAAGTCTGTCTCTCCATATCGGCACGCGAAAAAAAAAGTAATCGTTTAGACTTAGAAGTAATCGTTGTTGGGGTCAAAACTAGATTCTAGATTTTCTCTGGGTTATATTTCCCTGTCACCAAAGTCAGGACCACCATATCCAAGTAGTGCCGGGAATGGAAAGTGGCCGTTTGTAGATCTACAGGTGGCTGTCTTAAAGAGGTGGCTGTCAGGGCAGGTTCGACTGTAGTAAGTAGATCTAAATCTAGAGCCCAAAAATTGGAAGGACTTCCGTAACGAGCGACCACCCCATCAAACACAATAAAGAAGAGGCCTAGACCTAATCCTACCCTTACCACTATCCCTACCCCAAGGCCTCAATTCTGCTCTGTCTCATGCTCATAGTGGTCGCTCGTTACGAAGGACAGCCCTTGTCTGAGACTCTAGAGTCTAATCTAACTCTTGAATTAAATTGCCAGACCAGCTCTAAGACACTGCCACTTGGTGCCTGTGCTGTTGGCTCACGACACAATTTCTATAGATCTAGATTTAGTTCTAGAGCTCAAGATCTATGGGGCTATGGGGCCTTACCGGTTGCTTTTATTCAGCAGAACGATGCACACAGGACAGGAAGTACTACTTCTTTATTTACATTTATTGCGCATGCGAGTGCCTTTGATATTCATCGTTTCGTTCGTTCGTTTATTATAAATTAATTATTATTTTATTCTTACGAAGTTTAACGTCTCACTTATTATATAGTATTGTTCGTAAGAAAACACGAAATTAAAGACAAGTATTTTAAAAATGTTAAATAAAATTTATCAACCAAAAATAAGAAAATAGTTTTAAAATTGAAATAAAACATGAATTAAGATGCTATCATGAAGTTCTAACTCTATCTACACTTCCACCCCCCCCCCCCCCCAAAGAGGAGCTGGCCTGTTTAACATGCAAAAGGGGTTTTAGGTTAATAACTGACTAACAGCTTCCTTGTTTTCACTTTCTCCTCTCTCTCTCTCTCTCTCTCTCTCTCTCTCTCTCTCTCTCTCTCTCTCTCTCTCTCTCTCTCTCTCTCTCTCTCTCTCTCTCTCTCTCTCCCTCTCTCTCTCTAACTCTCTCTCTCTCTCTCTCTCTCTCTCTCTCTCTCTCTCTCTCTCTCTCTCTCTCTCTCTCTCTCTCTCCCCCTCTCTCTTCAGCGTATGATCGGACTATAGTCAGTTTTCCCCGTTTTCATTGAAGCAAGGGAAGTAGCCACCAAATGTATTGTGTAGTTCATTAAAATATCATAGTTACGTCCCTTACACTTTTTCATAGCTATGTAGTCAAAAGCACAGGAACAGGGCTGGGTTTTCCCTCAGAACAGGGCTTCCTTTTAGAAGGTAACACTTTTGTAATTAGTTGGCCTATATTATGCTATGGCTATGTCACTAGAATAGTATTATTTCCCTTCGTTTATCGTCTTCACAATGACCAGAGAGTCAGAGAGAAGAGCATTTAACAATTATGACCGATGCTCGTACTGGATCGATAACAACAACAACCGATGCTCGTAAATACAGCCACCAACCCCCCCCCCCCTTTTCCCCTTTCTAAAGTAAATAAATAAATAAATAAATAAATAAATAAATTCATTCATTCATTCATTCATTCATTCAATTTAATTAAATAAAAGGCTACATTGTGCTTCATTTAGAGGGCGAAAAAAATCTTAACATGATGTTTGCACAATTGCTGTTGCTCATGTTGTTGTAGAATAGTATAAGGCCTAATATCTGCCCCTCAAAAGTGAACATGGGAGTTCTCGTGGCCTTGTGGTTCAGGTGTTCGCCTTTCATTCAATAGGCCTCGGGTTCGAATCCGGATGGTAACAGAAAATTTTCTCCTTTCACATCCTTTCCTAGTAATTAATAATGTTGTGTCGTCTGCTTTCGTCTCCATTTTCCACCCCACCCCCTTACCTCTTTTTACCCCTCCTCTGGGCTCCAGGCTCTTTCTGCAGCCTTTCTACTGAATTTCCTTGACTCCTTAGTTCTTACTGCTGTGTTTCAGCCACACCTCTGATGACTTCCATTTCCTACCAACTGAAAATGTCTGGTGTGTCCCGCGCACTCTTGACCTTATCCATTTGCGACCACCGCAAAACACTTACCCCCCCCAAGTAAAAAAAATAATTAAAAGTTGACATAGCAGGTTCAAATGTGACATAGTTATATGAGTGAAATCTGACATGGGAAGGCCAAAAGTGACAAGCAATATTAAATTACACAAAAAGTCAAGACTACAGACATAGTGGGTGTAGTGTGAAATAACCTTTTCAAGACAGATAGATGCAGAAACAATTATGAATTTGACATCGCAAGTGTAAGACTAAGTGTAAGTAAATGTAAGTGTAATGAAGCTATAAAGTGTTTCAAAATAACATCTTCACTCCTCCTCATTCCCATCGAGTAGAGACACCGACTTGAAATATACAGACCTAGATGGACTATTTGATGAGAAACATAACTTATACATGTAGTAGCCCAGGGTTCAATCCCTTTTTTTTCATCAAGAGAGCTTTCGCCTGTTATTAATACTACTTTCACTTAGACGATTTTTTTCTACGAGCGTTGGTTCACAAATCATACGGCACGTACATTGTATCTCATGACACGGAGTTTTAGCTAAGGCGGTTCGGGGAAAGCAACAAGTAAGAGGAAAACATTTTCAGAAAAGTTTGTTTTTTCAAAGCCACCTATTTGAATTAAAAAAATATGTTATTGTGTAGTGTATTCTGATGTCATGGGTAGCCTAATACCTCTAACATGTATAATACATTGAAACAATCCTAAGAAATATGGAAGAAGGTCCAGGTCTCAAAGTGAACTGCGAATATATGAATAACACAAGATACGCCGATGACTCAGTTTTAATAGCAGATTCAGAAAATAACCTTAAATTGCTTCTAGATACTGTTGTAACGGAAAGTGAATGTAAAAGGTTATTGTTGAAAGTTAAGAAAACAAAATACATGGCAATAATTATATAAAAAGCAATCAATCTTAATTATTTACTCAGAAGTAAAGGTGAAAGGATCAAACATTATTATTAAACCGTTCAAATGTATGAGATATAGAACTATAATTACATCTGATGCCAAATGTTTAACAGAAATAAAACGAAGAATTGCAATTGCTAAAGACAGTTTGGATTAAATTTTAATGAGAGACATCCCAGAGACTACCAAAATGAAAGTTTTAAAAGGCTAGGCGGGGTCAGTTTTTCTATACGTCTGTGAAAGCTGGACAGTCCCTAAAGACAGTGAAATCCAAATAGAAGCAACAGAAATGTGGGTTTCTTAGGAGAATGTTGAGAACTTCTTAGAAGAACAAGACATCAAAAGAGGTGGCTCGAGGAAAAAAAATCAGTCAGGAAAAGACAAATTGCAGTTTCTTGACACTTGAATAGACACAAAGGCCCCGAACATCTAGCCCTCACTGGGAAAATAGACGGAAAACGAGGTAGGGGTAGACCCAGGGCAATTTACTTTGAGAACCTAAACAGATGGGTGACAGAGAAAGATCTCGACAACGTAACCTCCTTTGATAGCATCCGAGGAAAGGAATAAATAGAGAATCACGATCGCCGATGTCTGTCGCAAATCTGGCACTTTTTGATGAAGATGTGCGTTAATTTCTCACGCTCAGTAATGAAATTCAGAGGTAAGGCCAGATTAATCTGCTTTTGTAGGTAATTTTTCGCGAACGGTGTTGCAAAGGAATCACATCAAGGGAGGCATGCACGGCCATCACTAATGCTACGTGTATAATATTTCTTTTTATTTTTTATTTTCATCAGAAATATTTCGACAGAAATTGTCTTGATAACCAGTATATATAACAAGACTGTTAAGTTTTGTTCTATTCATAGAAAGTATCAATTAAACTGCACTCATTTTATGCTGTCGAATGTGATAAAAGTAGTGTCCAACATACAAGCAAGGATAGTAAACAAATTATGATTCAGGCTACCAGGTGTATGAATTATTTCTTACGCATCGATATTTTATTGAAGTGAAATAGTGGGTATACTTGACAAATTTTAATAATTATGAATAGTTGAAAATAATACTGGTGCTGTAAAGGAAATAGAGGCATCGTGTGCACATGTATCAGGTTCGAGTTGAGGGGCGAGAAGAAACGTTAAAAAAAACCCCATTATCTTTGAAAAGGGATGTTATAAAATTTCACGGACTATTCCAACGACACACACAAACATCCATAATAAAAGCCAGCATAGAATCCTCAAAAGGGACAAAAGCATTTCACTTCATTAAAATAAGTGCGTGGGTTTAACGTCCATACCAGCAAAGTTAGGTTATTTAAAAGGCGAAACTTCCGAATTTAACGTTTATCTCCTAGAGGACCAAGCTAGATGGGTTGAGATCCTTGAAAAACTCCTCAAACCAACCGAAGTTCGAGAGTTCGAGAACGCCCAGTCTGTGATTCGATTAAGGGCCAGTTCACTTCATGAGAACTGGCTAGTAAATGTGTGTGAGTGTATGTGTGTGTGTGTGTGTGTGTGTGTGTGTGTGTGTGTGTGTGTGAGTGTGCATGTGTGTGTGAGTGTGTGTGTGTGTGTGTGTGTGCATGTGTGTGTGTGTGTGTGTGTGTGTGTGTGTGTGTGTGTGTGTGTTGGAAATTCCCAGAAAAGAAATGGCGAAACAAAACCAGACACTCCAGTAAGTAGTAAGCCCCATGAAGACACCTTACATTGGTGAGAGAATAAAGTTATAGCGAACACATTCAATGATCTACTGCAATCCAAAATAAACAACGCAATCTTTTGCTTACACTATAGGCGGAATTTCGAGTCAGTCGTTATCTGATAGGTTATACAACATGACTGCAAGAGAAAGTTCTCATTGACATAGACAGGGTTAACTTTATAAGGACGTTGCGAAAACATTTTGTCTGATCAGTAACATACAAAAGGCCAGTTGTGGAACATTTCCAACTATCAAACACAAATCGGGAACAGAACTTTCCATGATGACATCGTAGATCTACGCATGTTTTGGCCAGTCTGTTAAAGTTTAAGATAAAGGAAAAAACCCAGCAAAACAACAACCCAGTACGAATAACGAAGTTATGTTTCTTTTTTTTTTAAAGTGTTCTAAAACAGTACGTCTTCAAACGTTGTCCATTTACCGTACCTCAATAAATTAAACGTATTCTGGAGGATAGCAACGTGCATTAATTAGGGGAGGACAATTATCTTGCTATCTTGAAAAATACTCAACTATTTTTTTTCTGTTTTACTTTTGTGCACCCCCCCCCCCCTTTCCCCGTGCGCTTTTACAACCCTTTTCCGACCTTTCACACAATAGTTGGTTTTTTTGTTTTTTTAATGAAAGCAAATGTTCTCCTAACGAACTGAAGAAAATAAAGAAATAGAAAGCTGTCGGGTTTTCTCGAGCAAATCTTCACTGATCTCTGTGTCTCTAACGCTGGTTTCCTTCCCTGGGGCTCTGGGGGAGTTGTGGTTTACATATGACGTCACAACCCTGGCCGGGGGGTTGAAATCTGAATCCGGAACTTCCCGCAAGGTTCACCAAAAAATCAGATTATCTTTGGGAGATTGGCTCTGGGTTTTCAGGAAGCCCTAAACCTTAAAGATGTACTTAAAAGTCAAGGGAAAAGGGTCTGTTCTGACCAGCTGTTTTCTTGTTGCCAACCAAAAATGGAGAGAATATAGTAATTAGAGAACCTATAACATCAAAGCATTCTGGGTGAAAAGGATTGGCCTTGATAGAAAAATATATGCCTACGTATGCACCAAGAGTTGGGAGGAGAGGGATGTGCATGGCTAAAAAAAAAAAAACAACCCCAAAAAACAGCAACAACAGCAACAACAGCAACAACAGCAACAACAACAACGTCGATGACGATTTTCACAAAGAACAGAACTCTCCAAAATAGGGGAAAATTTTAAGAAATAAATCTCTAACGTTATTAGAAGTAGTGCTGTGGTATTTTGTTTTTCTTTAGTTAAAGCAAATGAAAGCTACAGGTATACTATTGAAAGAAGAAAAACAGTATTTTTTTTTTTAAAGGTATCGTACATCTGGCAGGCATGAAAAAAAAATGAAAGAAATAAAACCAACACGAAATAGCTCTCAATTAAACCATAAACAAGCCATTTTAAAATGCCTCATGTTGTTTGCCATTCTGTACGTGTAGTCTTGACCCGATTTCACATGCATCCTGGTGCTCGGTTAACTATTGCTACCTTTTCTTTGATGTTTGAACTATTTCTAGAAATCTAAGCACCAAGAAACATTTTCCACACATCAAGTTCAATAAATGCACTGTGTTGGATACACTGTTCGTTTACAAGACCAATTTGAAACAAAATCCTGTGTCTTCGTTTCTTCATTCAATTTGTTTTTTGATGATGTCCCTTGTGACGCTGTAGGTCCCGATCGTAATCTGGCACTTTGAGATGGTAAGAGTAAATCTGAAATGAGTCTTAAATTGTTTTTCTTGTCCTTGATGAAATATTTCATCAGAGCATTCATCTTGAAAGCATGAGTGAATTTAGTTCGGATAAAACGACCAAACAGTAGTAGCAGATGCTGTAAGAACATTATTTATTTAGCCATATTGTGTGGCGAAGGACAGTTTCTTCAGAAATGTCAAGGTTTGCTGCCCTACCAATTAATCAGAAACACTCTTGCAAAAATGAACATTACTTTGGTTTGTGTAATGTCTTTTGTTTAAACGCAGTGGTGATGGGTGAGTATGGGAAACAAAAAGTTCTAGTTTTTGTTTAGTACTGGGAAGGCATTTTAATATTTATTTGAATTAGAGAATACAACTTTAATCTAATAGGGATTGACCTCGTATCATGTGTAACAACAGCAGATTGCAAAATGAGTGTGATCATTGACAAAAATAATTTTTCTCATATCTCAAGTCTCACAGCTTTCTTATAGTGTTCACGCGAATGTAGTCTTACACGCACCCCAGCTCTCCAACTTTGTATGGTACACTTCCGCGTCCTGTTTTGTCCTTTACTCACATGAAAAAAAGGCCCTGTGATTATTTCTTTACACAGATAACTGGGGCCTTTGACAGACTTCAACTTGCGACGGTGCACTTTCTAATCTAATTCTGCCTTTGTTTTTCTCTCATGAAAATTAGGCCTCACACTTAAGTCCCCATTTAACACCTTACACTGCCAAATCTTAGTTTGTCTTTCGCACAATGGATGGTTAGAAGTTACATAAAGCATCATTTGGCACTATACACTCCCAAGTCCTTAAATGTGGTTTATACTTCAGGTTTTCATTTATTGCATGTTACACTAATTCCAGTCCTGACATGTTCTAAAAATTCACAAGTACCGACAATTTGGTCATCATAATCATCATCATCCGGTGCCTTGTCGACTGGCGTGGGCGATCATGGACCTCCACTTCATCATAATATGTAATGTATTATTCAACCCTACACAATCGCTTATGAAAGTTGTTTTTTTTTCGTCAATTTCAAAGTTTGAATAACAAGTCCCTGAATTGTTCGTTGGTCTATATTATTATTATTTTAGCATCAGACATGAGAATAAGCTTCATTTTACTATAATACCTAGACGGTCCTGACATTTCCTAGGTGCTGACTTTGCATGCCATAGCAAGAGTGTGTTCTTGTTTGTTAGTTTGTGAGTGTGCACCTGAGTGTGAGTGTGTTTATGTACGGATGTAGCGAAACATCAAACCAGTGTGCCAGTTTCTGAACAATGAAGACTGATTTATTTGTATGTTATATCTTTATTGTAGTTAGGAGCCACCCAATTACTTTTTATGAATTATTGCTGACGCTCTATACTTATTTTCCTTCATATCATTTCTGTTTCTTGAGGTTTCTTTCGGATGGCTGGGGTATTGATGCAAGCCTATTTTTTTCTACATTTCTTTAGGGTTCCTTTCACGGGGTTCAAGATTTAGGGGAAATGGGTAAGGTGGAAGGGGGCTGGGGCGTGGGGAGGATATCATAACCTTAAGAAAAATTGAAAAAGTAGACCCTTGAACATCTGCACCATGGACGAACCTCAAACCAACTGAACCCCACCGGGGTATGCGCGTACGTTTAATACATTCAGTGGTCGCAGAGAACCGCAATTTTCCCGCGGCTTCCCCCCTCTGTTCAGGGCCCATAATGCATGTTCGCCAGCTGTAGCGCGGTGTCAGCGCGGCACCACACCACCATCTGATAAACACTGCAGAGTAAACGTCCCCCGGCAGGCCCCGGCCCAGCCCTCAGCGTGTTTGGGAGCCGATGTTCCCCTCGCCGGGCCGTGTCAGTTCCAGACCTCGCCGGCGCTCGCGTCATTCCGGTATCCAGTGACGCCTCAACGAGCGGGGGGAGGGCCATGTTGTTCTTTTAATTGAATTCTGATTCTCGAAGCAGTTCATTTCTATTTTAAACAAAGCGAGACGAGTCCGGGCGTACCCTCGGTCGCTTGGCTCGGTACACAGGGGCCGTAGAGAAATACGAGAAAATGGATAGATGTAGGGGGCTGCCGGTTTACAGAGGCAACCGTTAGAAGGGTTGGCAAGACGCTGTAACTCGATAAACAAATGAGCAGATTTCCCACGTAGGGACATTATTCTCTTGTCAAACGATGGAGGCTGAGAGCAATCTCATTCCACAATCTTTTAACTTTTGAAGCGGGCCAATCTTCGACTTTAATCAAGGCTGTGTCTTTCCGGACAGCATTTTGCCAGCAGTAGGTCAAAATATACAAGAAGAAGCCATTTGTCTGTCGATATAGGCAACAGGTAAAGAAAAATGGCAAGATGGAAAACAGTTGGAATGAGTACCTCTATCTCTAGCTATTTGCACAGAAAGAGTGGGAAAAAAAAGAGTTACAAAAGATGACTAGAAGCTTTGCTGATATAGATGATAGAGGCAGTGAGGGGATTCATGCAAACTGCTTTTAGGTCTTTAATATTAAATGTAAGTAATTTGATCCCCCTAAGTCAGAGAGTTGTGCACTAGGAGGCAGCTGACACTATAACTGGAACCTACCTCTTGTTTCTGCACATTTTAATATTATGATACCAGCACTTTGAATTGTTTGTTTATTTATTTAATTTATCTTTTTTTTCGGGAGGGGGGTTTCGTCATTAACAATCTCATTTTGTTGTGGGCTTTTTGGTTTGGGTAAAAAGGGAAGGGATGAGGGGGGGGGCGGTAAAAAAGGGGCGCACATTTGATTTATTTTTGTTTTGTTGTTTGATTGGGGCTGGGCTATCTTAGCAAAATTGGCCTATTGCGTGTCATTCCATTGTATGCACTGTTTTTCTTTTTAAATCACAAAAAGTTACTTTCTTTCCTTGATTACTTACAAAATACTTATTGATTTATTCATTCAATTACCAAGAAGGTAGTTTACAGTTTAGGATTTATGGCTTTGGTGGTGGTGCTGTGTGGGAGGGGGAGGGGTATAGTTCACCTCTATTCCCCCCCAGAATATTCGGTTCATTCCCCCAATTTCTGAGCTTTTATGCGAGAATCAAATTTAGTCTGTATTGTTTTCCAGACGTACCTTGTTTCTTTTTCCTATAAGGTTCAATACGCCTTGCTGGAATTCCCACTGAAATGCAGTAAAGCAACCCTAACACGTTTATGTAAACCTACAAAGTTTTAATTTCCTCGCCAAACTGCGATGGTCCTGTGGTTTTATATGCTGCAGATGCCATTCCACTTTTTTTTCCTAGCGTTAATTGGAACTCTTTTAGGTAACCTCTGACATAAATGATATAAATTTAACAGTAAACGTTCTTTTGTGATTTTAAATTCTAAGCTGTCTTAGCCCTGATAAAATTAATACGGCACAAAATTGTTATTTGCTAACCTCTTATCTTGGTTTTCAAGATGCTGGAGCTGTAAATCTCGCTGCCTAGTAAGATCCCTTTATTATGCAGGCGATACACAGTAATCTGCTGTGAAATAATAAATGCCTTTGAATAGAGGACGTTTGTTCAAAACCCAAATGGCGCACAAAAACTTAAGTATCCAATGATACGCTTTAGTAAGGGATATTTTCTCAACACAGAAATGTCAATCTGCACAAGCCAACCAAATTAAGCTTAGACAGATCGCAGAGAATTTAAGATTTCGGCACATGGTCACAACAAAAACATAAATCTAACAACCCCCCCCCCCCCCCCCAATAGTTTTGTCTTTTTAAAAATAAAGGTGTTTTACGCCCCAATCGACATAGTTTTGATCATTTAGGAGGTAGGCTGCTTTATACCTGGCTATCAGGGCCAAACTGGTCTGAGAGGGATACATCGCCCGAGTAGAACAACCGAAACATTCTGCCCTCACAGGAATCGAGCTCACATCTTCTGCGTGCGACGGCGAAGCGCCTAACCGCCACACCCAAGACGTCGGTACCCAGGTGAACAGTAAAGATGTCCTGAAATATCTCGTAAGTTGAGGTCTTGCTACGTTTAAATGTGTAAGATTAACTGACTATAGTTCTCGATTATATTACAACTTTTGACTTTCCCTGTTACCCTTAAAATGTCTTTCTCGGATATCATTATAATGAGACCATAAATACTGTTTTACGAACGCACATGTCAATTAATTTTTAAGATATGATATCTTTTTAAATGCAATATGCATTGAGCATTTTTTAGAAGATGGATATGGGCAACATAAACGCTATTTATTATTTTATTATTAAGTTTAAAAAAAACCCTCAGTAACGCTACGACACCATTGAAATAATTCGGAGCAACTATTGATTGTGTCAGGACGCGGTGACGTCAGGCGGTCGTCAGTTTTCAGGTACATAGAGTTATTGATATCCTCTTAAAGTTCGTTCATTTCTATATATTTTTTAATAGAAAAAATACCCATCTATCTTGATGAGAAGTCAAGATAGATATTGGCAATTGAAGGAAGTGGGGTTTGCCTTGGGTCAGAGGTGACATTAGCGAGAAAACGGCCTCTAAAATTTACTGACTTCCAAGCTTGAATGTCCTTGAAAACTGCAAATTCATTTTTGTGCCATTGATCAACGTTTTTCAGTAAAATCTACTCAAAAATGTGTCTTTAAATGGATACAAAGCTTGTTGAGCAAAAACATAAATAAATAGATTTTGATTTCATTATTTTGACGAGCACCTGATTTCACCATGATGCCACCCAATTTTTAATTTAAAGAGGCACCAGCTTCCCATGTCTCGCCGATGTAATAGCTAGACGTCAAGGGTGCTGAGAAATACGAAGTTGATGTTTGCTGGGGACGGACGCACAAGAACAAACGCAGTGATTTATAAAGAACAAAATAGACTTAATCAAGAAAGACAAGCAAATGTAGAAATAAAAGCTTCATTATATCTTAGTCTTCCTTGTGCACTCATAATACCCACACAGCCTCTCTGCAACCCCCCCCCCCCTCCTTCTCCCGCCCCACTCTTCCCAAAATCAGAAAATTTAAAAAGTAATGTACCACACAATAAAGATAACAAAACACCCCCCCCCCCAAACAACAGCAACAACAACAACAACAACAACAACAACAACAACAACAGCAACAACAACAACAACAACAACAGCAACAACAACAACAACAACACACACACAATCAAGAAAGCTATAAGTATAAAAGCAAAACAAAACAAGAAACAGAAAGCCCAACAAACAGAAAAAAAATACAAACAAACAGTACACGTATACCTAACACGCTTTAGCACACTCATTTACTCAGGTTATTTTGTATTATTCATCACAAGTACACCCACAAAAACACCCAGACAAACAAATAGTCTGACGCAAACATTAACCCACAGACAAACACCGACGCATACAAACACACACACACACATACACACACACACACACACACACACACACACACACACACACACACACACACACACACACAAACAAACACACATATGCAGACACTACATAACACACATCCTTCTCCGCACCCACATGGCCTAACTCCATAACGATCTTTCTTTCATCTAAATTGTACACCCCCTCCAATAACATATCTTTCATTCTGCACCTAACCTTCCCTCCAATTCCTTACACACCCTATTCCAGATTTGATAGTCTTTGGCGCATTTACTCTGTACCTGCTAGTCTTCTCAAAAGTCCCTATGGCTTTGCAAAGCGGGCGGTTCTTGCTATATGCCCTCACGTCTCTCCCTTCCATAAATGTCAAAGATTTGTTGCTAATAGTAAACTTTTCTCCTGGATTCCTTTCACTGGAACGCACGTGTCTGCTTAAGTGCGTGGCCACCACATTCTGCCTGGTCTGCGCTGAATTATAAGCAGCGGCTTATAGCCAGAGAAGGGTATAGGGTGTTTTTTTCTTTCCTTTTGGAGGGGTGAGAGGGTAGCAGAAGGACACGACGTCTAGAAAGGGCAGACAAGGGGTGGGAGGAAGGAATGGTTTTGTTTTCGTTTTTGTTTTTGCTTTTGTTTTTGTTCTTATCGTGGTTTTTGTTGTTATTTATTGTTGTTCTCTTTTCATTTTCGGGGTTAAAAGAGGGGGGGGGGGCGTTTTTGTTGTTGGTCTGGGAGACATTAACTGCAACAAAAGAAAACTCGTACGGTGACTTTGGATTGGAGGTGTTTATCAGGAATTCAAATTTGACCGCAGAAAGAAAGTTAAAGGCCAATCCCATTATTCTTCCACGCCTCTCTCTCTCTCTCTCTCTCTCTCTCTCTCTCTCTCTCTCTCTCTCTCTCTCTCTCTCTCTCTCTCTCTCTGTGTGTGTCTGTCTGTCTGTCTCTCTCTCTCTCTCTCTCTTTCTCTCTCTCTGTCTCTGTCTCTCTCTCTCTGTCTCTCTCTGTTGATGCGTGTGTGTTTGTGTGTGTGTCTGTGTGTGTGTGTGTGTGTGTGTGTGTGTGTGTGTGTGTGTGTGTGTGTGTGTGTTCGTTTGTCAGTCTGATTACATATCTACTTTGCCATCCCGCTATTTTGTAGCGCCCCATGTCTGTGCTATTGTATGCCTTTAAACTGCTTGTTTGGTTATTGCCCTTGTGGGGGCTCATTCTGCGTGAGAGGAAAAGTCTGGTCTTAAAAGCCCATCAAAGGCTTTTGCTAGGTTAAAGCCACAGACTGTGCTACAGGCAAATACAGAGTGATCCAAAAAAACTGTACAACTTTTTTTCTGAATATCTCGCACAAAAATTGTTCTAGAATACATGTGCATGTACTGTAATTTGGAACAGACATAAATTCATTCAAACGAAATTTGTTTGATATAAAATCCCCGAAGAAGAAACTTGTTTTGAAAACGGAAATTGCTTAAAGAAAAAAGCACCCAAAAACGCAAAGTTCACCAATGTTTACAAATCTTGTAAAGGAAGTCATGAAAAGATTGGTTGACCTTTTCCTTTATTTTCTCGTGGACATTTAATTATCAAGCACTGTGACATTTAAACAACGTTTTATTTTAATATTAAGAAGTTTAATAAAACTAACGATTTCATTCTGAAATTCCTAGAAGCGGTGCTCTGCATGCCCTCCTTTGGACCCGACGTTCGAAATGTTCAGCGGCGCCCAAACACAAGGACCTGCTAAACCATGAGTGTTTAAAGCAACAAACACTGTTCATATAAAGTACTAGCTGGGCCCCCTTTCGATGAAAGGAATGATCGGTGCTTTAGTATCAACTAAAAGTATTTGGCCAGCTATATTTATTCTCTACGGGAATGGGACAATAAATCTTGTGAGATGCAAACAATTATACGGTCTAGGTCTACACTCTGAAGTCAAAATGCGCCTCGCAAAAAATCACTTCCGGATTTTCTAAAATTACAGAGACACAAGCGTCGGCCTACAAATGCGATCGGCGAAATAAATAAATTTAGCTTTATGAAGCAAACCTGTCTCAAAACTGAAAAAAAGAATCTTTTGGCGAAAACCGCATGTCGATCGACGCTGCAATCAAAAAGCCTTTTGAATAGCAAAATTCGGCCACCACAAATAGATAATAGATAAAGTGGCTTTAGAGACAATAGGGAGTGGGGTGGCCAAAAGACAGCATTTTTGGAGTTAACACATTCCGCAGGATGAAAATGGACTTTATACTAAATCAAATGTCATTGAGGAAATGATCCCGCTTTTCAAGACAATCGAGGAATCATGAACACATTGCCATGCTCTTATCCATGTCATTTCGGCCTAGCGAAGATGAAAATAGTACAGTCTTTGGTTAAGATCTGCCATGAGAATGCAAACTGTTGAGGTGTAGGAAAGTCCTAGCTGCAGTTCGTCTACGGACAGACGTCTCATGGGACTTGACTACTGAAATCTGCACCCTATAAAGGGCTGTGCATGGTGCGTGTTCTACCTGAAGTGGTCATTTTTAGGGAAATGTTTAGTTCTGATTCGCTATAGATCCAATCTGATGGAACTTCTCTACTCATGACACCAAAGGTCTTGAGGGCACCTAAGCAGTCTCTCCATGCTGTTCGCAGAACTTACGAAATATCAAGGATGGTAAATTTGTGGAGAGGTAATGCTAAATACAAAAACCTCTCTGCTCTTTACTAAACGTATCTATGATCTCAGTAGGCAAATGAAATTTGGGGTAAAATAATATCTGCAGACTTCTGTTGACATGTTAGACTGCTGTAGCTTGCAATATGGCGCGACTGTTGCAACTTTTATGGGTAGGCTTAATGCAGACTGAGGTGTCATTCTATGAAAATGTCGACAAGTTGAAAATGGGTGGTTGTTTAAATGTGCCTTATAGCAAAACCATTCAGTTGACTTGTCTAAAATGAATATCACACAAATTCCTTTTGGTTTCCAAATGTTGTGATAATATCTGAAAACCAAAACTTTTGTATGGAGGAAAATATTAACAAAACAAGTTGTACAATTTATTTTTAAAAACCATCCTGTACATGTACATTTGCATAAAACACATTCTAATGAAAATAGATAGATTTAGTTCATTGCAACCTAAATAATAGATACAATAGAATATCAGAATCTAATTTCTTATCTGAAGCAGACATTGGCGATCGTGGTTCCCCAGTGCCTCTCTCTTGTTCGAGGCATTGATGAACGAGTTGCTTCAGTTCATTGTGTTTTTGTGTAGTTACCCAGTCGTTTAGACTATTTGTAAATCATGTGAGTTTGCATTGTTGGCTTTTCATCCCTGCCATTTTTCCTGGCATACTTAGAGTTGTTCTTACCCTTTTTCTGTAGAACAACAACCAACCCCTTAAATCTCTCTGCCACCTCCTTGTTATCTCGATGAGTGATCCTTTCATGTTTGCAATTTCCAGTAATTCTTGATTTGTCTTTTTGCTGTCCATGATGTTATATTCAGAATCTTACCCATGAGCCACACGTTTCCTGCTTCTACAACAGATAATACATTGAAATAAAATAGTTTGCGATAACTCATACCACGTAATGTACAAAAGAAAAACAGAATATGTAAAAGCCTATTTTGACTCCCCTGATTTTCGGTTAGTAGCTTCAACAGCATACTTAGTTTATAATTAAACACGAATACAGCCCAGGGAGCTACATCTTTTTTTCGCGTGCCTTACGGCTGTAGGAGGAGGGTGGGGCAGAAGATGAAGCAGGTAAAAGTAAAGGAAGCATGTATTTATCTCTGCCATAAGATATCCATATGCAGGGGCAAAGATTGGGGCTGCTTGTTCTTCCTCAGCATCATTTTTGGATCCACCTTTCGTTCCACACCGGGAACTTGGAGGCAAACTCCCAAACAACAAATTTTTGAGGCAGCGTGGTGGAATCAGGCTCTCGTCAAAATAATCAAAGTGAAGAAACTTGCATTTTTCTGCTGGTTTGTGAATTTTTATCAAATTTTTGTTCTTTGGTTCAACACCTTTCATGCCCATTAAAGAACTCATTTCTGTGTGGATTTTTCTGAAAAACCTTGATTAAAGGCACAAAAAATGTAACGTTTCAGTTACCACGGACTCTTAAGCTAAGGAAATAACTAATCTTTGGCGTCCTTTTTCTCACTAATTTTACCTCTGAAAACAGGCGACCCCCACCTCCTTCATTCGCAAATATCTTGACTTGTATTCAAGATAAATGGATATTATTTTCATCCAAATAAACACAAGGGAAACAGCTTTAAGAAGATACCAATAACTCTACATGCCCCAAAATTGACGAGGGCCCGATTCCACCACGCTACCCTACATTTGCCTTGCGTGGTGGTACTGTCTTAATTATCTTTGTTGTGGCCCCGAGGGCGTTCGAGATGTTTTTGCAATAAGCAGAAAGTTCGAGCAAGGTGCATTCTCTTTTTCGTGTTTGAACTTGAATGGCCCACCTGCCAGTTGCTTGACTAATGGGCTGAAAAGGGTATTGTTGTCTTTTTCAGTTCATTTCCCATTTCACCAATTTCAAACCTTCTCTTCGCCGTGTTGTCTCTTCCTTAGCTCAGTAGCCAACATGCTGGGCGGCCAGTTGCGAATGTCTAAAGGGGTGTCTTTCGGTTTATAGGGGGGTTTACAGGAACTCCCCCCTGACTGGCTCAATCTTATCGGAGATGGACGCGGGGTTCAGTGGGCCGACTATTGTAAAAGAAAAGGTTATAGTAGTTGAAGGAGGGCGTCAAATCAGTGCTGCGAAAGTAAAAACAAATCATTTGAGGATGCACGAGCGCACGCACATGCACACACACACACACACACACACACACACACACACACACACACAAACACACACACACACACACACACACACACACACTCTCTCTCTCTCTCTCACACACACACACACACAGACACACACAGACACTCACAGATACACATCACAGGGACTCTCTCTCTCTCTCTCTTTCTCTCTCTCTCTCTCTCTTCACAAACACACACACACACACACACACACACACACACACACACACACACACACACATGCACACACACACACACACAGACATACACAACTTAAATACACACACGAATACACACACACACACATACACAACTTAAATACACACACGAATACACACACACACACACACACACACACACACACACACACACACTCGAGATCGCGGACACTCATTTTTATGTAATATTATGCCTGGATACCTGGAGGTGTCATCTCTGACTCAGAGGCTGACGTGTAATGACCTTCCATCTTTCACTTTCTCGAGCTGCCGTTGCACATTCTGGAATATCCAGTCCAGTCCGTGTTCTTATGTTGTCCATCCAGGTTAATCTTTGCTTTCCTCTGGCTCTCCTGCCCCGCATCTTTCCCTTAAGTAGGCCTACATCTTTCACTATGGTCTCGTGTATTTTTAAATGGCCATAGTATTGTATTTTTCTACATTTTATTTTGTTCAGCAGGGTTTGTCTTGTGTGTAGAATCTGATACACCTCTTTGATTGTCTTTTTTGTTTTCCAATTTATTCTGGCCATTCTACGGTAGCACTACATCTCAAACGCATTTATATTGTTTTTTTGCTTTCCTTGTAGAAGTCCAGGTCTCTGCGCCATATATGAATATGGGGAAGATGTAGCATTCCAGCATTTTCTTTCTTAAAGTAAGAGATAGTTGCCTGGAATTAAATAGTTTGTTCATTTGGCTGAAGCTTGATTTTGCAGCTGTTGTTCTTATGTTTATTTCTTTTTCACTTCTTCCATCCTCTGTGATTTTTGCCCCTAGATACTTCAATCGGTGCACTTTTTCGATGTTCTCCCCAACTATGGTTATATCTGTTGTTTTTCCAGAAGATTTTGATAAGACGATTGTTTTTGTTTTCTTGGAGTTCATGTCGAGGTCTGCCTACATAATATATTGTAGTGTTATATATGATATGAATGTATTATAAATATGCCGTTTCTAAAGATTATTGTATAAGAATTTTTCTTTGTCATCATACCACACAGAAGACGTGAGTCTGATGCCCGGGTTGGGAGGTTTCTTTTGATCCCTCTTGCACCCCTCAGACTTCAGTTAGGTCCTTTCTTTAAAGAAAACTTTTATACTTTTCCTCCGGTAGTACCGGTGGGTGTCGCAAGGAGAGACAGTCGTCCGATAGTTACGAGTCGATCGGCTTTCAGGAGGGTCAAGCCATGGGCACTGAGGACGACCTTTAGTCTACGCGTCCATCAAAATAAGATCGCTTCCAGGCCAGGCTAACGTACGAAGTTTTTGCATAGTGTAGAACCGACTCAAGACGGTTTACGTCCACCGCGTCAGACCAGCTAAACCTATTTTTAGCCCAGAGTGTTATGATTACGAGAACAACAGACTGCACAGCCATAGGCGATTTATTTATTTATCAACATTTTCAGCATTTTCTGGTGTGTAGATCTATAAAGACATAAGTATAGGTCTAGACAAGACTGCCTTTTTAAAAAAATTATTTTTACGCAGAGGATAGAGCCTATCCCTGGCATACATTTTAGCTCATACGAGCGTCACGAGCCGGGTCAAGGGTGACCTGGGTATTGGCTCCTAGCCTATTTTTAGCTATCTCCAGAACGAAATAATCTAAATCAAGAGCTTTAATTACATTTTTAAAACTGTTTTTCAGCACAGATCTACTATTGTACAACATAATATTATAATGAGATATAACTTTATTGATAATGTAAAGTGCAATGAGGGAGCAAAAATGTACTTAAAGATGAAAATTTCCTTCAAAATGAGTGGAATCAAGGCTTTCTTAGTCACCTGTACCGCTGACTAAAAAGCGTGCATACAGGAAAATCGCGTAGTCAGGCAAAAGAAGTCAGTGACTGACGAAAACGAGTTCATGTGAGCCTGGCCTGCAACTGACGAAACATGCGAGTGGACGTGAGGCCTTACAGAGTCGATTCAGCGATGTTTTGGTCTCCCTCAACTTCCCCAGCTAAAGCGTCCTGTGCTGTGAGCTAGCAGCTCTGCTTGGTCTCGGGGCATTCTTAAAATGTGGCTGGACCATTTTACTGGAAATGGCGGAGGAGTTCCTATTGTGTCTCTGACCACCTCGTTCCTGATCTGGTCTTTCCTGACTGTTCATTTATCCCCTCATACATTTCGCCTCGCAGGCTGTCAGTTTCCTTTCATTTGTTTTCATCAAGGACCAAGTTTGGCACTGACTGGTAGGTTAGGCATTGACGAGCAGGGGTGAGTCAGGTGGAGAGGTGCAAACTGAGAACTGACTACGGTTGCTTTCTAGAATCAGGTTTCAATTTCTCTCTCCAGTTTTCCGTCTTCTGTGGAAATGCTGCTTAGATGGCACCGTGGGAGGTGGTAACAGGACGAAGTAGGGGATCGCTGGGTCCGGTTGAAGTATGGTGGTGACTTCCTTCTACCGTGCCTCTGCATTAACCGTGAAGGCCGACCGAGGTATCCTGAACCTTTGCTGGCTTACAGTGCTGTGGTAAAAGTAAGACGGGCCTATCTAACCTTCAGTGGGTTAAATTACCCGGAGAAAGAATATAATTTTTCCAAAGAAACAAATCCCAGCCGACACAAGCTAGTGAATTCAAAATTTAAAAGAATATAATATGGTTTAAAAAACAAAGCGCTGATGGGAGGAAAACCTAGTATAATGGTTAGAGAGTACCTCATGCAAAGCGACACCACCTTGAGTTAGGGGAGGTATTGAACTGCGAAACCATTAAGGCGAATAAAGGCCAACGCTTCACACCCTACTTTTTTATTGCATCCCCCCTCCCAATTTTCGTTCGTCCCAACCCCCTTCTACCACCCCTCTCCCAAGTTCTGCCCCTTCAGAAAAAAGACAGCTTCGACTCCATCCCTTCCTCCTTGTCACGATTTAGAAGGTTGTCTTATTTCGCATAGCTCCCTGGAGAGCCCTAACAACCCGCCCCTCCTCCAACCCACACACACACACACACTTACACTCCAGCCCTTTCTTCCCCTCTTCCCCTGTCCCCCCTGCCGATCCGTTGCCTCGCGGTGGCAGCCGGCTCAGTGTCCCTGATGTGATGATAGCCTGGCACATTCCGTCTTCCCACGGCAGACCGACTCACGTCCCACAGCGGCCCCCGCTAGGTCTCGTATTGTTTTTACGTTTTTATATAAAAACATGTTACTGACACTGTGCGATTCGCCCGATAGTCGGTCTGCCTTCCCGGCGTGCCCCACACCGCCGCCATGTTCTTATCTAAACGCCCGTCACTTCCTCTCCCGCCGGGACCCAAAGTGCGCAGGCGCAGATATCGAAATTGGGCGATTAGCAGGGCCGATTACTCCCGAGATAAGGAATACCATCCGTCACCCGATAGTTCAGCCTTTCGGTGGCTTGAGGAAAAAAGTACTTCTTAATGACCGGAGAGGCCGTCTTGGCTAGCGGGGAGCGAGCTCTCCAGACCTTCCCGGGGCCCGAGCGGCGTCTCGGCGTCTGATCGGCTCTCACGAAAGGACACGCTACCGAGTCTTGTCAAGGGTTTCTTAACCCACATTAGAACAAAAATACAGAAATACAGACTCATCCTTCTCCCCCCTCCCCCCTCCCCCCTCCCCTGCCCCTCAACCGATTCCCCCTTTCTGTTCTTCTCTGCTTGTTGTTGTTCTTTTTTTCCTTCTATGTTTTCCCCAAAAGGCTCTGGGTGATGAACGTATTAGATATTGAGGGGTATATGCTTCTGATCTTTACGTGCACCCATCGACCGCTCTTTATCTTCCCTCCCCCACCCTACCCCCACACACACTTCCCAGTGCTGCAATTTTTTCCCTTTTCTCTTTCACTTTTTGTCTGTTCGTCTCCGTATCCGTACCCTTCTCAAGGTTCCCATATTATGGCGTCTACCGTGCTTCCCTTTACTGTCTCTGATCACATAGCGATATCCCTTGACCCAAACTTTCTTTATACATACATGCACATCGCTCTACATCAATGATAAACTTAATCGACCCCTTCTCTCTCTCTCCCTCTCTCTCTCTCTCTCTCTCTCTCTCTCTCTCTCTCTCTCTCTCTCTCTCTTTCTCTACTACAAGTAGATTATTTTGCCCTTGAGGCTTATTCACACAGATGAAATTAAATAACGAGCGTTCCTGTACTCTTCAAGGGAACACCAAATTGCGCTTTGGGACTGGAGGAGAGAGAGAGGGCAGGGCGTCCCATAAGTGGTTTATGTCAATACCTTTCTGGAATAGAGGGAGGGGGGGACTTGTCCTTTGAACAATTAAACATTTAATTTTGTGTTATTATGACGCGATGGAATCAGGTGCTTGTCAATATTAGGGCAAATGATTTGGAAATACTGGTAAAATCTTAAAGCCTGCCATCTATCTTGAATAGAAGTCGAAATGTTTGTGACTGAAGGAGTTGGGGGTGGCCTCGTGTCACTGTCAGGGGTGAAATGTTAGGCCATTTCCGAAACTGTGGCGTCCTTCAAAACTGCAAATTAACAGTATGTGTGCCTTTGCTCAACCATGTTCAATAACCAGGAATGTGTTTTGAATGAACATTAAAAAGTATGGAGCCTCCCATCGCCCCCCCCCCCCCCCCCCCAATTTAAAGAAAAGATAAATAAATTAATTAATTAAAAAATGAATAAACAAATAAATAAATAAACAGATAAATAATATTTTAAAAAACAAACAAATAAAACATTTTAAAAAAATGAAAATAATAAAAATTAAAAATAATGTAAAAAATTGCCCGTACGAACGAAAAAAATGTCGGTTTCTTAAACTTCATTAGATATCTAGTCAGACGGGCGCCTGATTTTACCACTGTATCACACATTTTGAGTCAAAAATAATAAAAGGAAGGGGGAAAAAAAAGTGAGTGTGAGTAGGTGGGGGGGGGGGGGGGGGGGGCTAAATGGTTGACAGAAGTTGATATACATTTTTGTAAACCTCTCAAATAACTTACTATTGTTAGTTTCGGTAATATGTCGCCTGACTCAACAACTGCATCAGCAACAAACAGCAACAGTAGCATCAAAAGCAACAACAACAACATCAAAACAACAATACCAAAACAACAATAATAACAACAAAAACAAGAACAACAATAACCAAAACAACAACATCATCATCAACAACAACAACAACAACAACAACAACAACAACAACAACAACAGCAACAACAACAACAATAACAACAACAACATCAAAAACAAAAGCCTGAGAAATACAACAAAAGGAGTAAAAAATCTAAATGAAAGAAAAGTCAAACCCAAATAGACGTGAGCACGGATTCAGTCTCATGTACACACATACAAACAAACACTCGCAATGGTTCTGGGCGCCACACACGTTTGCGTGAGCATAATTGCCGGCTAGGAAATGAAAACAAACATAAAGAAGTGGAAAAAAACATTGTCAATGGGAATATTAAGCACAAGAGACCACGGCCACCACACGCAAAACAAACACGTTCATACACATATCCCTCCTTCCTTCCGACCCAGCATCCTATCTCCAGGTAGGCGACTGCGCCAGTCGACTTCCGGTTCGTCCGTGCTCTAGACGATGCTATCGCAGCGCTATAGATCTCATTCCTTCTAAGATTTCAATTCTTCTCCTCTGATTTTGTCGCTGCCAATTCTTACCTTAAATAAGAAGATAAAAGTCCGTGGAGCTGGGAGGGGGAGAAATCTGTCTCCGAGTCCGTCTTGTCTTACTCTGAACTTTGAGCAGCGGAGCTTTATGCTGAGGCATATCTATCTGTACTCTCGTAGTTTGGGGTAAGGTTCATGCACCGAGATAGGAACCTAACAAGGCCATGTAGGTTGTGTTCTATGATGTAGAGTCCCAAGGTTTTTCTCATGTTCTTAGAGTAAAATGTCCTATCTGCCCCGAGTCCCTTCTTGAGTCCAGGTTCTTTTCCTTCGAGATGGTTTCCTAGGGTTCTGTACAGCTTTGCAGACTTTACTGTCATTGTTCTAATCCCACAAAAACACACTTTAGCCGGGCGACTGTTTTGACTGTTGACCTGATATGGCCAGCCGTAGTTGTTGGAAATAAATCCCTGTTGAAAAATGTGGATGCTCCTAGTATGTTCCTCGGCAGAGGAATCGAACTCACATGTTACATGTATTTCCAGTACGATAAGAAAAGCGTAACCATAATAAATACAGACGCTGGTCACTACGTCTATATACAACGCAAGTGCACCAAAACCCTCGGGTTTCTGAACTCCATGCATTGCACTAACGCTGTTTAATCTGGACCCTATCTCTTCTTTTGGCAAGTGAGAACTGTATTAAGAAAGAGCAAGCTGACTTTATGCCCAGCAAAAAGTAACCTAACTTCAGGTTATACCATTAAACATTCTGAAAGACGTTTTCGTAAAGTAAATTCAACCAATTTGACAAGAGAATTTGCTTAATATGTTCATGTTCTCATAGGTGCTTCAGATATGATTTCCTCCTACGACCTCAACTGTTCTAAAACTCACACAATAATCAATGGTGTGAACTATTTCTTTCTTTCTTTCACTAATTAGACTGTCTATTTTAATTAAAGATCTCTGTCTAGATCGCTTTTAACTCCACTTTGTCTACAAATACGAAATAATTAATTAGGCAACCTTAATGCGAGTCTTGTGTCTCCATATTCCTACTGTTGTGTTGAGGGCATTAAAAATGTAGACCAGCTCAAGTTAGTGGGGTGGGTATAAAGTATTCTGTCACAACACAGCTTGATGGGTGGTATTTGGCTGAGATCATCCATAGGCTGAATTCAGTTCTGAATATTCTATGACTGCATTGTATTCTTGCATTCTTTTTTGCTCTGTGTGGATTTGGTATTATTCTCTATGTCTCTCTGTAGTTTTTGGTTGTTGTTTTTTTCTTGTCTATGCCTGCGTCTGATTTTCTTAAGTCTATCCTCCCATTTCGTCTCTGGAGTCTCACTTTCCTTTCCCTCTTACTTTCCATTTAAAACTCCATAACGAATGTTTCTCCGTGTGTGGGAACATCTTTTTGGATGTCTTTACGTCTGTTTCTCGCGGTGTCTAGTATAATCTCTCTCTCTCTCTCTCTCTCTCTCTCTCTCTCTCTCTCTCTCTCTCTCTCTCTCTCTCTCTCTCTCTCTCTCTCTCTCTCTTCATGTCTTCAGGCAGGATCTCTGACTGACATAATGGCTCGGACAGAACAGCCGACATAATGGGTAATAGGTTAATTTGCCGCGGTGCGGAACGGTGCTAAAAGGTGCGAGAGAGCGAGAGAGAGAGAGAGAGAGAGAGAGAGAGAGAGAGAGAGAGAGACAAAGACACAGAGAGAGAGAGCACCTTCTCTGCAATGAATCTCTGTGTTCTACCGGAGCAAATCAAGGTTTTCATAGACCAACCGCTTTCTTTACAAATCATTTTTGATTGCTTTTTTTTTTCTCTGTATTCTAAACTGTTTTTGTTTTATAGTAAACTGATTTATTGCAATTTTCATTTTCAAATTATTTAGGCCAGGGTATGCAAACAAGGTCACGCCCGCCATTAAATTTGTTCAAGTTCTGACCCCTATGTTATCCTTATTTTTGGTCCGACAAAATGCAGGTAAGATTTTCCTAGCTTTCAAAATTTTTCAAAATGCTCAGCCTTACATAATATTATTGTGCTTTGAGTTCAGCATAATTTCTTTCTCCTTATGATCATTTATAATTGTATTATATGTTCGGGCAGTATGTATATCCAGAGAATGTGTGGGGTTTTTTTAGTACATCTATTAATTCTGGAGCCCTTGCGTCAAGCACTCTTGGGTTGAAAACAACAACAGTTAATGTAGATGGCGGCATGAGTACAATTACTCCACAGAAACAATAAATGCGCTCTTGAAATCCTATGGTACTGATAAACAACTACTTTCTGGTATCCCTCCCTAGTACGTAATAACTTCTTTTTTTTTAGCAGTCCTTTTTTTGGTAGGAGGTTGAAGGGTACCAGTGGCAGGTTTTTTTTCCCCTTTTCTTTCCCCCTCTCGTTTCTGTCCGTCTGCATATCTTTCTTTCTTTCCTTTTCTAACATTAAATAGTCGTCTTTTGTGGCGATGTGCCTCTGTTCACTAAGACCCCCCCCCCCCGCCCCCACCACCCCAAATAAATAAGTTCTTTTTCTTACTGTTTGATACTCCCTTGCGCTTCATCTATTTTGCAGGCTTGCAGAACACCCTCTGACTCTGATTATGCTGTTTTGCTGTAGCGTAGAATTCGAGAATGAACAGCCATGTAGTCGCGGGGACACACGGATGAACGCAGAGAGCCGAGAGGAGAGGAGAAGATTTGTGGGGCAGCGTGGTGGAATCAGGCTCTCTTCAAAATAATCAAAGTGAAGAAACTTGCACTTTTCCGCAGGTTTATGAATTTTTATCAAATTTTTGTTTTTTGGTTCAACACCTTTCATGCTCATTAAAGAATTCATTTCTGTGTTGATTTGTCTGAAAAACGTTGATTAAAGGCACAAAAAAATTTAAATTTTCAGTTACAATGGACTCTTAAGTTAAGGAAATAACTAATCTTTGGCGGCCATTTTCTCACTAATTCTACCTCTTTACACAGGTGATCCTCACCTCTTTCATTCGCAAATATATCTCGACTTGTATTCAAGATAAATGGATATTTTTTCATCCAAATGAAGACAAGCGAACAAGCTTTAAGATGATAACAATAACTCTATATGCACAAAAATTGACGAGAGCCTGATTCCACCACGATGCCTCACATTTGTTGTCATCTGTCAGAGGCGACCCAACGGATGACAAATCTACGAGAGCAGAAAAGAAAGGAATTGACTTAGAGACGAAGCAAAGACACCTAGGCTTACAGGAATGAAAGGAAACTATTCTTGAAATTGTATTAGATGTCCTTTGGATTCTTTATGCTCTCTCTCTCTCTCTCTCTCTCTCTCTCTCTCTCTCTCTCTCTCTCTCTCTGCTTGACAGTTAAATTTTTCTCAGAAATGATTAAGTGAATGGAAGTTGTCCAGAGGTGAAACTGTGTTACACAGCTATAGTTCGTTAAATGAAGATAGCCTGGGTTTTTTCCATAGGCCATAGTTTTTGAAAATATGAAAAACGCTTAGGAGAAATTTTGTCTCCTTTTATTTGTCGTTTTATTGTCATCTTTTTTCTTCATATACAGTACATAACTAAGACTTGTTATGGGACACCCAGTTATCCAATTATCCATTCAAGCCGGTCAGGTGTAGGCAGGCTGATCCCCCTCACCCCGCCTCTCTCTCTCCCTCTCTCCCTCTCCCTCTCTCTCTCTCTCTCTCTCTCTCTCTCTCTCTCTCTCTCTCTCTCTCTCTCTCTCCCTCTCTCTTTCTGTGTGTGCGTGAGTAGGGGGATGGGGATGGGGTGGTATGGCATTTGTCCATTTATTATTTTCTTCAGGTGCGTCAAGATAGACCCTGAAATTAATTGTTCAATACATAACAACCATCATAGGAAAAAATTCAGGAAACAAGTTTTGCCAGGCAAGTATTTACCTGTGTTCTAAATTATTCTTGATTATGGTTGGTGGGTGCTCTGGTACGGTGTGCTTCTTCTTTCCTATCAAACATCTATCATCCTTATCTCCCCCCCCCCCCCCTTCTGTTTTGTTTATGTTACTCTCTTGTATCCCCTCTAATCTTCGGCACTTATATGACCTAATTGTGTTACAAGTACCGTAAAATTCATACTAAAACTAGGATCACTTTCTCTTTATGAAACCAACATTGACTGGTAGCCTTGACTGAGATCTTGAAATGGTACCTGGATGAACAACAAGATTAATTACAAGCTGCGTGTGAGGTCCAAGAAAAGAGTAAGGGTATTCCTTTGTGTTAAACGTATTTCATCCATATCGCAAACATTAAAATTTACTATAAAGAAATCAATTGAAGTTTAAACAATACATGAGAACCTTAACTCTTTTTCAGTTAACCAATGAATGTTCCTCAGGTCAGCAGAAGCCTGTGGCATTTATTGCACAATGTTGATGACAACAAAGTCTGAAAAGTAGAATAATAATCACAAAGGCTGGTTATTATCATGGATAAGTCTCACATGAGTTAACCCAATGCTTTGGGACATTATTAAAAAAGAAGCCCAAATTCGTAATTCGTATAGATTTTAAGTTTAAATGTCTTTATCCGAAACTTTAAATGGTAGGTAGTATTATGCATGCTATAAAATGTGCCAGATTAGTGTTTCTGATCTGTGTATCATCATTGTTTGAAAGGTTTCGTAACATTGACTGTGGCATGCTGTTGATCGGACACAAGTATCTCCTTCGTCCTCCTGGAGTCAAATGCTCCCATCCCTATTAGTCCCCCCCCCAAAAAAAAGGTTCCAAAGACAAAAAATAACGATTTTTTTTTTAATTTCAGCTTTAAAATAGCTAGATCCAACTAGCAGTGGCGTGAAAAAATGGAACCCTCTTCAAAACAATAACGAGGCCGATCGTCGAGACGATTCTGACCTCTGCTCACAAGCTCGTGCCTGTTCCCCACTCGGCTGTGCCAGTCTTCGGGACAGGGGTAGGGCGCGCGGGGATGAATTTGAATAATGCCAACATGTCTTGAATTGTCAGAATATGCGGTTCCTGTTATTTCAAGATCTCGGGGACCGCAACGCTTGCCATAGAGTTCTATCTCAAGTCGCTCTGGTTCTGTACCGAGACGTGATAACGGTGTGAAAAGCTGGAAATCAATACCCACGAAACGACACCGAGACGAATCCTATTCAAAATCCGAAAAACGAAGAAGCGTGCAGTTTCGATAACGTTTCGTGTTAAATGATCAAACATAGCGTTTCTGACTGCCGCTGTTTGTTTTCTTTCGGTGACGTTTCGGTTTTCATGTCGTTTCGTGTGTATAAATTTTCGGCTTAAACTATGTCAACACACCCAAACTCCAACCTCGATCAAGTTCAGGAGCCAAACCGTTGCCAAAAAAATCTCCGACACTGATTCTCTCCCCTTCCTCTTCTGCTCCTAATTCCCTGTGCGGCATTTGGTGGCAATGGTCCCAATAGACACAGAAATTCGCACAGCATGGACGTGAAGCGATGTACTCCTGGAGTTTGGCTTTAGTGAGAGTTTTACTTCACTTGCAACACAAATAGGTCTTATACAAGTGCCGAAGATTTTATGCGTTACTAGAGAGTAATGTGTACAGAAAAGGAGAAGAAGAAGGTATTGATAAGGATGATAAATGTTTGATAGGAAAGAAGGAGTAAATCACACCAGAGCATCCGTCAACCACAGACTATATATATACTCATGAAGATCTCTAGCCAGTTATTCTTTAGACTTGTCATATTATACCTTTACTTTTACAATTTTAGAATGATTCTTTACAATTAACAAAATTTATGTAGTTTTCTAAGAAAGGGTCGGAAGCCCGTCTCCTGGAGGATCCCAACGCCTTCTCCCATTTTCTCCCCTCCCCCACTCCCAACTCTTCCTCCTGTTTTCCTTTTTTGTTTTTCAACTCTATGAATATTCCTCAAGCGTTCCCCTCTAAATCTTACACATTCTGTCACTTCCATCCTTTTCTACTATCGACAAGCAAGCATTCGTGGTCATAGACCTTCTTGCCCGTTGGTAATAACTCTTCAAAACTTCTGTCGTTTTCTTCTGTCGTTATATAGGAGTATAAAAATGCATACATAGCTCATGTCATTGATAACAGTGGAGAGACCCCCCCCCCCTCCCTCCCCTCTTTTGCTGCAATCCCCTTACACACATACCAAAAAGCCAGTGGAAAGATTATGGACAATAAGTGGATAAGAACACAAAGGTACAGAAGAACAGACGCTGTGTATTTGTTGGGGTTTTTTGTGGGGGTTTTTTAAAATTCTGTTTATATCTTTCTGTTCCCGCAACTAACAAAAATGCAACAAAACATTTCAACAGCTGACAGTGCTTGAGATAATAAATGAAGAGAATTATTTTTTAGAATAAATACGAAAATGCAAAATAACGTATCAACTGAGACAACTATGACGGATGACGAGGTATGCGCGTTTGCGCGCGCGCGCGCGCGCGTGTGTGTCTTGTTTGTTTGTGTGTGCTGGTAAGAGAGATAGAGAAAGAGAGAGCGAAAAGAGAGTGAAAACGACAGAGAGAGAATGAGAGAGAGAGGATAAGAGAGAGAGAGAGAGAGAAAAAAAGAAAGAGAGAGAGAGAGAGAGAGAGAGAGAGAGAGAGAGAGAGAGAGAGAGAGAGAGAGAGAGAGAGAGAGAGTGCATGCGTGTCTGTGTGTGTATTTATGTGTGTATGTGTGTGTATGTGTGTGTGTATGTGTGAGCGTGTGTGTGTTTAGGAAAAGGGTAGGTGGTGGTTGGTGTAAACCCTGACTACGGTACATGACTAGTGAGAGTGAGAGAAGGCGAGAAAGGCTATCTTTGTTTCTCTCCTTGCCCCTCCTCCTTCGCCTAGTGTGGTCCTTAGAATGGATGGTAGGCAGTGAGCTGACATTTATGTGGCCCGGCACTGGTTGCTCACTCGAAGACGAACGAAAGATTCAGGTCCAGAAAAGACAGATTATTTCATTCTTGAAAGAAGCACATTCCCCCTTTTCAATTCATGCATTAGAATATTATAATGTTTTTAGTAGATATTATTATGTTCTTGATGAAAGATTAAGGTTACATTGCATGAGATTGTACAACAATTTCAGGATGACAAACTATTTTACAAAGTAAACCATGGGTGCTCTTTTCAATCAGTGAATTAGATTTTAACATCTGGTAAATGAATTAATCAATTAAGAGGGGGAGAGGCGCCCCAGCTGAAGGCTATCTCGCTTACTGGTGAATCAAATGTTACCAAATTTCACACATATAATAAGCATAGTAATGAGTCCGCAATCATTTTTTTTTTTAAGTTTCGTTTCCATGGACAAGGTGGCCATATTGGATTTTGTTGACATGTATTGCGTAATTAATACTGCACTTATTTTTCATGGAAAAACATTTTTGTTTTTGTTTTTGCAAGCATCTTACCAAACAATAGATTTACAAATTTGTTTGATGAATTTTTCCAGAACGTGCTAGAACATTTTTAATCAATTTTTACTTGAGGTAGCATTCACGTTTGCTAAAAAAAATCCGTGAAAAACCACCCTCCAAACACCACCAATAAATCTTTTTCAATATTTCAAAAATTCATCACTTAGATTTTTAACATTACACCTTTTTTCATTATGTGGAAATATCATGGAGATTGGATGAAAAAAAGGTGGAGTTATTTTTCAAAATACATTGAAGAACCACGTTTTGAGAAAACGGGGAATAAAGAAAAATAAAAGATTGACTTTATGAGGAAATGATGGTGACAAACATGCCGGTATGGGAAGAAATAAGGTTTAAAGGGGTTCTTATGCGATGAAATAGTTGTAAGAGAGGCTGAAGAAGCTAAAAATGCTTACAATTTAAAATCCATAATTTTGAGCAGAATCGGGACTTTTTAAAAAAATGTATCAATTGACAGAATTGTCAATCAATCATCCGATGGAGCTGGCAGTATTGCATAATTGAGAGTGCGGTGGCGGAGTGGTTAGTGCGCTTGTCTCCAAAGCGGGAAGCCCGGGTTCGAGCCTCGGTTCAGACACGGATTTTTTTCGCCCCCTCCTGCCCACCCAACAGTAATGGTTACTTGACTTCTGGTTGGGGAAGTAAAGGCGACGTGGAAAGGAACTGGCCACTCTACCACAATATGTATGCCAAAGGCTCAGAAAGTTGTCTCACTAACAAGGCTATCCCCAATATACGGATCCGATGCGGGAACAACTTTTTCTTTACTTCACTTGTTTACTGGCTATTTATCTGTCATCCTTTCCTATCAGACAGCAGTTGCTTTAACAGCAACCCCCCCACCCCTCCCCATCCCCCTTCTTCAAAAAAAAGGGAGAAAATTTTTACTTTCAAAATGTTTGACCACGCTAGAGGTATAACCTTCACATATAATCGGTTTTATAAAAGGAGGGAAAAGAGGAAAAGGAGGGGGAGGAGGGAGGGGGGAGGAAACATGAGTCGTGAGGTAAGTGAGAAAAAGGTGAGAAAGGCTATCTTTGTTTTTCCAGTTCTTCCCTTTCCCCGCCCACTTCTCCCAGTGTGGTCCAAAGAATGAATGGAAACTGACATTTATGAGGTCTATCTCTGGCAGCTTACGAGAAGATGAACGAAAGATTGATAGGCTAAAAAGAGGGATATATAGCAAGACATGTGCTTTGTTGATGCATGAACATAAATAAATA
Source organism: Aplysia californica (assembly GCF_000002075.1). Taxonomy (NCBI): domain Eukaryota; kingdom Metazoa; phylum Mollusca; class Gastropoda; order Aplysiida; family Aplysiidae; genus Aplysia; species Aplysia californica. Next base: position 97,817 of record NW_004797973.1, read on the forward strand.
TGCTCCAGCCGGTTGTCTCGTGTGGGAGGAAAAGGGAAAAAAATAATTTTATTATTGCTTTGACATGTCAGATTATACAATGAGATATACAGCTGAAAGATCGATAGATTTATCTATCAGATATTCACTTCATACTTTTATGATTCATCAATAAACAATTACGTCATTTTGAAAGGAAAAGAAAGAAAGCAGTGGTATGTCCCTTTCGGGACAGTTTGGCCATTGCTGAAGTAAAATTCATCCTAGCCTCTAATGAAGAAACATCAAGGATGCTGTCAATGACTAAATCCGTTCTTTAATCAATTGTTCGAATAAAAGCCAATGAGAGCTAGAGCAAGAGCATACAATTCTTTATGAATTATATCAATGCGTTTATACACCCTTTCGGTAGTTATAACAATGCATCAATCTTCACTTTCACAATAAACGACATATTTTTGTTGTTGTTGCAGTTCAGGTTGCTTCTAACACATCTGACCTGTGCTGAAGATGGGAAAAGAATATGCGGGGCGGGGGAGGGGGGCGGGGTGTACCTCGGCAATGTGCACAATTCGTAAGCTAAAAAATACCATAAATATAAAGCACATAGAATCACACTGTTGCTGATTCCTGTGTTTTCTTTCTTTCATTTTAAAGAAAATATAAAACAAAACAGAAACTGGAATTCCCCACAAAAGCATTTTTCTTACATTCGCTTGATAGATGCTACACACTGTCTATTTATGGAATAACGAACGAATTTTTCCTGAAAAAGCGAAAAGAAATACTACTAAAATCAATAATATTATTATAAAAACGATTGAGTTGGAAAACGAACTGTTCGTCTCAATTGTATTAGATAAGAATACGGGAAAAATCACGACTCAAGTTAGCAGTACGGGAACTGATTCAGATAGATCATGAGGTTTTGTTTACGTGAGTCAGCGCAACAAACCCCCGAAAAATATATGAACAACAGCAACCGTGGAGAAGTTAGAAAACGCAGCGCACACAGGAGTGCTTAGGAACTGCAGGAGATACCGGTGACGTACAAGACGATAGGCAAATTTGGCAAGAAAAAATGCACTACAGAGCGAGACGGGGTTGGATAAGAGAAATGAGAAAGGGGAAAATGAGAACGAGGGAGGAGAGTGTGAACAAAAGGTTTGTAAATAAGGTGTACGAAGCAAACACAAAAAAAAAACTTCAAAAAGAAACCGCGAAATACACATTTTTATTTTCTATTCTTTAAATATTATTTATTTAAGAATTTTTTTGGTCAATGAATTAAAAATCAATTTTAAAAAACTACAGCAGTCTGCTTTTTGTGCGTTGGAAAGAGACCGTTTGATTAACTGACTGTAGAAAAGTATTCCGTCTCCTACGAAAAGACCCAGGGGGAGGAGGGGAGGAGGGGAAGGAGGCAGATGAAGAGTAAGAGAAGAAGCACTAGGGGGGTAAGAGAAAGGTTGCGAGGGGAGGGAATTGGTACATTTAAATAAAACTGGTGAGGGAAGGACATGGGGGCCTGGCTGGAAGGATGAACGGCAAAGAGAGAGAAAAAAGTTATTGAAAGAGCAAAAAAGGAGACAAGAGGAAGTAGAAGGGAGATAAAAATAAATACTAGAGACAGTGAGAGAAGCAGAAAGATGAGGGTGGAGAGGAGACACAAATGGAAGGAGACAAATCAGAACACTTTACATGACATGCCTTTTTCAATCGAGGACATTCTTTCCTAGTGAACCACATACTAATTTAATGCAAATATATATCGGTCCTGGCCGTAATGGAATTTCAAGTTCAACTGGAGATTTTGGGCTTAATGAAATCTGTTCACCTTGCGCCATGATCAGAACCACTTGAGCCTTTTCTAGTAAACGACAAGCAGACCTGTGAGCTCTTCATGGTGGTGAGACGGGAACGCTCATTTTTTGATGGCGTCGTCAAGAGCAAGGGCGACTACCCGTCCCCTTGGCCGCGCTACTGATCCTAATGGTCTCCCTTTGATGTTTAACTAGGATTTGATGGAAATGAATTGGCTGCTAAGAGAAAGGAGCTAGCCTGCCAGTCTTTCTTCGCGGGCTGAGCCCTCGATGAGAGAGATAAGTTACGAGAGACATGCAAGGGAATTAACTCTGTTTACATAGGAGGTCGTGGGGGTGAGTTCTCTACCGATGTAAGACATACGAGCTTGCTCCGCGCCCCGGGCTCTTTGAGTTTGGAGGCAGGGAGATTAATGCGCGATGCCAAGAGGCGAGTGACTTGCGAGAGGGATTTCTGAGTGGACGGGCGTTTTTTCCCCAGTTTTATTAATACAGAATAATCTGAAGACATGGTACTGTGGGATCTGAATTTGTAGGCCGACAAGGGAAATAAAGGCGCCCAAATCAATATGGGTCCCAACTGTTTAATATACTTGGTGAGTCAAAATTGTAAGTTTCGAGTATGGCAAAAAAAGTTAGAGACGTTGATGAACTCAAGGACTGAATACAAGGTGCCATATCACGTTTTCAACCGTTTGCTGTGTGTCAATGCACTAAATTGTACTGTTGCTGGCTGGTTTTAGAGCCTTTGCCAGGCTGGTGACCAGGTTGAGACTGTTTAGTAAATTCTGAATAAATTATTTCTCCAATACCAGTGTTAACATCATGTTTGACTCACCTGTATTTGTTTCCTTTTTCTATCTTGCCATCTGAATTACTCTCCCTCTTAACCTGACGGAAATCCAAAATGTTGCTTGATAACTAATATATGTGTCCAATAGGTTTTTTTAAATTAACTGCAAAATAAAATAATGTATGTGGCCATCCGATAGATTCACGTGATCTAAAAAAACCTCGTAACTGAACACGGCGCTGTATAAAGCTTTTATAATCAGCCAAGCCACAGAGTAAAAAAGGCAGTCAAAAAGGAAATATACCGGGTGTCCAAAAATTTTAAAAAGAGGACCAATGCATATTGTGGAAATAACTCGTCAGTTTGGACAAAACTGCACACAAATAGAATACGACCAGCACTATGAAAAAAATCAATCAATTCATTACTAGAAATTAAGTTTTAAAGCGTACAACCAAAATCGAGTAAAGGGCAAACTTGGCAACTTTTTTAAAATGTGCATTAAAGGACAAATTCATTTAAGATTGACATTACCATACACAGGGTGATTGAAAAGAGAGTACCTAGATCTATTTAATTTTCAAAGCACAATGTTTTCCTTTTGGGGTTTATTTTGACCAACAGAGTCTACGGAAACAACCCATGAACAATCAAATATTAAAACCTTATGTTGAACAGGAGGTCCGAAAGATCGTCTCGGAAACATGCCATGTGGTTATAATCGAAGCATTTCAAGCGGTGTGTTCGAGAATGTCTGGGCAGAAAATGATCTTCGCCTTGAACATATAATTTAAATAGCCTCCACCTTAACTGGGTATGTTTTGCCGAGCTAATTTTAAATAAGTTTTGTTCTTAAATGCATAACTACACCTTATGGCTGATTTTTAAGAATTGCTAAGCTTTGCGATGTACCCAATTTTGGTTGAACTTTCAATAAACTTTATTTTTTTTTAACACACTTGTCATTTTTCTTTATACAAATACATTTGATGTCCACTTGGATGATACTTTTATTTGTTCGATATTTGGTCGAAATTGCTGCAAAGATGACTGTGGGATTGCCCTTTAAACGGGTCTTGTTTTCCAAATACCCTGTATTTATGTATACAATATTTGCCTAATTTACCCATTATAGTTGGTGGTAAATCACATATAGAGCTTGCTGTTGAATGGGACCTTTGCGCTTTACCAATACTATCTCTTATTTAGTTGTTTTAGTTATTTGTATAATTCTTTCCTCCTTTCTGCTTTCTCTTTTTTGTTCTTTCATTCTTTTGTTTCTTTTTATCTTTTCATCTGTTGTTCCATTTTGTTATTTTGTTCACTGGTCAATTCATTCATCCATTTATTCATTCATGAATGCTTATGTTTTGTGTCTCTAGTTTCTTCTTCTTTACGTTTTATTCATTTATTTGGATATTGTTTGCCTGTATAGCATTTCAACGTTGGAATTTTTTTCTGTCAAGAGTATTTGACTTTACTGACAAAAACCATCAAGAGTAGACAACACTAGCAAACGGACGTCTCTTTCATGGGCTTTACCGAGTTGTACTTGGGCGTGTGCCACTCTGGTGTGTATTATGATAAAAGACATTTGTAAAACCATGGATTTACCTCAAGAATGTACTAAATCAAAGAGTTTCAGTATTGTCCAGTCTGAAAACTGTACAAAATTGTTCAACAAGTATTTAATTCAGATCAAAATCTGCCGAAGAAACAACTGTCTTCATCTCAGCTTCAGAAACGGACAAGTAATCTCTGAACGCATATTACGTTTCTTGAGCAAAAAGTGGCGAGAAAAAGGGAGGTCATCGAGAAGCATAACGAGAGGAACAAAGAAACATAACTAAACAAATGTAGAATCGAGAAGATAAGCTGGAGAACAAGAACAAGACAGAAAGGGGAAAAGGAAAAAAAGGAATGCATTAAAATTAAGAACAGTGTGACTGCGCCCCTTCTGCACTCATCCCCTTCCTGTGCCTGTTGAGCTATTAAAAGAGCTTGCCCGGAATAATAAAGCCTAACATGCGTGTTAAATATATGAAACAAGAATATTTCACCCTAGGAGAAGCATCCAGATTTTTCTAAAACATGCATTGTTTATTTCTGAAAATTCAGTTCAACACATTGAAAGCAATTTAAAAATATTTTATTAGAAACGTCTTGCTTTTTTGTTTTTAATAACTATATTCTGGCATTACAGCGAAAAACGTGTTCAGAATTATCAATACTCTGTCTAAATTCAACGACTACCTAAGATAGGACAGAGCGAAAAGGGGGGGGGGGGGGTGGGGGTGGTGGAGAGCCTGGGCAATTCACAAAACAAACTGAGTTGAAGAACTCCAAGAGGGAAACCAAACAAGGGCAATCAGCACTGTAGTCCAGCATGATGCCGAAGCAACAGTTGTGTGCGTCCGCTGTTTTGGAACTAGGGGCGAGACCAGTTGAAATAATTATTGTCTCCAGCTAGCATTTAACACTATGCGGTGCATAAAAATAGTAAAACAATATCCATTCTTCAGTTGCCTATAGCACCCACTGTTTCTATAAATTTTCAATCCCAATCGCTCTGTGAAAAGATCTTATCGTTAAACTACGTAATTTCGCTGTCGTACCCAAAGCTCTATCAAAGACGCACCTTTCAGTATCACCAAAATGCAGTTTAATGCTATGATGGAGGTGTAAACTTTTTTTGCTTTTCATGATTCCTGATAGGAACAACACAACATAAACTAGTTGTGGGTTTTTTCCTTCTGTCTCTGGTGTATAAAAGTACTTAAACGGACTTAGTGGATTGCCTGCGACACGGCCGGTATACATTTGTTACCGGTACTATATTTGTGAGATATCCTCTTCTCAATAATTCCACCAAACATGAAATCTGAGATATCTGAGTTTCAGTAAAAGGTATAAATTACAAGAAGCGGGTTAAATGACGTTGGCTTTTTTCTCAAGCGTTTTCTGACCACTGATTAAGAAACTATTTAAATTCTGAGCGACGTAAAAAGAAAACGAAGGCACCCTTTGAAGTTTTTTAGCTTGGAATATGGGAAAGACTCTCAGCTGTCTAGGAGACGGACGAGAGATTCGCGAATCAAGGACGTTGCTAAGAGCATTCCAACTTGGGTTCGGTTATCAGGGAAATCTGCGATAGCCTCGAGGAAATGGCAGACGTGATGCTAGACAAGTTACACCCCTTTGCCACCCCGGACGCGATTCGGGGCTGTACCGGTCATACAGCAGTGACCTCGCCCTTCCGCTAGGGAAATGGGAAGCCAAACAACAAACTATTGTTTAAAAAGATCCTCTAGAAAAACATTTGGCAGTTTTAATAGAGTAGTTTGCTTTAAATTAGAGATATTATTTGTGATTACTTTATTTTGCAGTTCCGAATGATTTTGTGTCTGTCCCTCACCTTTGTTTCTTTTTGTTTGGGTATCCGGCTACTCATTTTGGGAGACGTTGTGCAAGCCAATACGCTCTTCAATAATAAGTTATTGTTTTTTTCCCCCATTTTACTTGGATGTGGTCCTATTACACATAACGGTTAGGCGCTTCGCTGTCACACACAGGAAACCCGAGTTTGATTCCCAAGAGGTGAGAACATTTTTATCGAGTGTCTCGGTGTTTCTGCTGGGCTGTATCCCTCTCAGCCTGGGTTGGCCCAGACAGGCAAGGTCAAAAGCCCGCCTCCTAAATGATTTAAATTGTTTCGAAGGTGGCGTAAAAGCACATAATAATATTCTTAATTTTTTAAAGATTTCTACTACACAAACACTGGCCTTTCCGAAATTAGAAGCAATGCTATTGGATTTGATTGCTTTATATTTTTCGATCCCAGACCATTGATTGTCTGATCAGCATGAATATGTGCGTTACAAAAGATGTTAGTAAGAAAATGAGTGGATCTTCCTACCTCAGAGCTGATGTAGCGTGTATGTGGTACTTTACTGCCAGAATGCTTGCTCTTTTTCTGGAACTACCTTGAGCTACTTATGCCAAAAATACAAAAACTAATACAAAATATCTAGTTTCCCGAATCAGAAAAATAACGGAAGGGCTAATCTAGTCAGCTGTCTAAATCCGCTTGAAAATCTGCTAATCATGCTAAATGTTTGCTTTCAGAATGAATAGGAATTTCCAGTTTTAGAAAAATTGCAGAAATAAATTCAAAGCCCAACGTGAGCTCTGCGCGCAGCATTTAAAACAATTTGAATCATTGTCATTAACTTTCTGTTCTTTGTTGCCAGTTTCAGATTCCAGAGAGGAGGGCAAAAGAAAATAATTCAACTGTCAGTTCCGTGATAGGCTAACCAGAATATTAGTATCAAATATAGGTAAAGATGTATGGTAAATGTCACAAAAATACGAAAATACAATAACCAGAACGATTAATAATAAATAAATAAACATATCCGTCAATCAGTCAATCAAACTACAAACAATAAATCAACCAACCAACCAATCAATCAATCAATCAATCAATCAATCAATCAATCAATAAATCAAACAATCAATAATGCTTTCAAACGATGTAAAGAGATTACCACGTCACTTCCTTTAATGCGTGGTTAGGGCAAGATAAACTTTCCCATAGATATTTCCGTACAATGCGGTAATCAGCAATTAAACACTTATGAAATAATAAACGCTCTACGAGGTGTGGTATTATGCATTAAATCATTATGTGACATGTTACAATTTAAAAAAACAGCTTATGCTTGCTGCTTTTGCTTACATAATGTCACCAACGTGGATAAACCAAAGTATTATTTTTCTCTAAATGGAAAAGTAGATAGAGTCGTCCAAGACAACCATATGAACAAACAACAACTTCCCACTTCCGTGTTTTCCTTCCCAAGACGTCGACTTCTTGAAATACAGTCGATCCCTATAAAGACGACCACCCCACTGTCCTGGAGAAAACCGGGCATCTCAGACAGGGGATTCTCTTGGCCAGCGTCCTTATGATGTAGAAAAAAGGCTTTCGGGGGAGGGGGGGGGGTTGTCGTTTGCATACCCCTTGTCTTGGTCATGTGATCGCTAGAACAGTTTCGACAGGAAAGAACAAAATAACCACGGTCTTTTAATGAACGGTTTTTTGAAAAATAATAAGTAACTTATATTATCATGTAAGGTTTTGCTAGTCACCTTTGTGTGTTATGACCAAACACTTTTATGATTATGATATTATTTTTATTTTTAAAAACGTAAGCATACGTAAAGACAAATGACATATACCATACGACTATTACCCACACTTCTACTAAGTTTCGTTTAAGCTATGTTAGCAACAACAACAACAACAACAACAACAACAAAGACATTATTTTTTTTAAAATCAAGCCCCTGGTGCAGGGCCCCGTCATTATTGAATATCTTGCTGAGAAGGAAAGGTTTTGCAACAATCTGTTTTTCATTTTTTCGAAAACATTGCTCCCCCTCTCTTCCCCCCCTCTCTCTCTCTCTTTCT